>NW_010318350.1:36909-38266 GCF_000700745.2 Antrostomus carolinensis | reverse complement strand
GGGTTTTTTTTTTAATATGCATTTGTGTATTGGAGGCGATGGATCTGCAGCTGCAGTGATGGTCACTGTAAAGAACAAGGCTCTGCCTTTGGAAAGTAACTGCACAGTTATGTGTTCAGTGTCCAAACAAGATTACATACATCAGGATTTCAGCAGGTGTCAGCTGGTTTGTGAACTCAAGTAGAAGGTTTCAAGCCCTCTGAGAACCGAGCTTTTTTAAAAGTCCTAATAGGTGCTGGTCAGAACCACGTACAGGTACAGGTTGGTGTGCACGATGGTGGCCCCAGATCTTGTTTTGGTAGTTTGGCAGCCACGTGGTCTTCTCTAGCAAAGCCATTATGCACAAGGGCTGGAAACTGCCTCCCTGAGCCACAGTGTAATTGATTTGGATCTGATTTTGATCCTGATCCAAACCCAAGACCAGTTCAAACTGGAACCTCTATAAAATCTTGAGTACTTTGGGTCCAGGGCAATTTTGTTTCTCTCTCTCTTTCTTTCTTTCTTTTTTTCCCCTGGTAAAATTTTTGTTCCTTGAAAAACACTTCTGTGTACTTTAACTTAAAAACATTGATGCCAACCACATGAATAATATCAGTGCCAACGGTAACAATAGAATCAGTGCCAGCACCCTCACAGTATTATTAACACCAATGCCAACAGTATCATGCAGATCTACGCCAGCAGTGTCAACAAGGCTGATGCCAGCAGGCCAGAGCGAATGAAGAACCCCTCAGTAAGAAACCAGCGTGCAAAGCCTCGTGTGCTGTCCCACAATAACAAACCCCTGTGCCCAGCCTCCTTCTCATTAGCAGCTTTACGATACACACCCTGGTACAAGAGCAATTAAACCAAAACACCAAGGTGTGTATATCCTGGAAGGGAGAAATACTCAGATATTTCTGGAGCTGAGGAGCAAATGAAATAAATGATTAAGGATTTTGTTGACTGTGCTTTTCTGGATTTTTCTGTCCCAGTGCAATGGTGGCAGCTGAAGCTCTTTTTAAACTGGCCCAGCCTGAGCTCTGGGAGCACTTGTGAGCAGCAAGTGGTTTGACTCCTGCGTGCTTCGCTTCTGAGCCTATCTCCAGTTCTACCTATTCAACAGAGGAATCTTGTTTAACAGGTAACCTATGGATTAATGACAGAATCTGCTCCAAAAGGATCTTTCCAGAAGCGATGCATTCCCGGTGTGTAATCTTACTGTTCCAAGGCTAGTTCAGCTCTTGAGGACACAAAATTTCTCCAAAGAACAGGAATGATTTTTGTTTTTCTGGAACTTGCAGCTTGCAGATGAAGGAGAAGGTCTGGTCTGTTGCTGAAGAGAGGGCTGGCAAAGATCCAGAAGTGTAGCAAAAAG
>NW_010318350.1:0-36884 GCF_000700745.2 Antrostomus carolinensis | reverse complement strand
CTGATCTCAGGTCTGTACCCAGTGTAGATGCAGGTCACCCCAGTGCAGCCCCATCTTGTGGTGGTAGCCGAGGAGTTAGGATGTGTTAAGCAGCTTTCATAACTTACTCCCAGTCTACACCTCAGTGCAAGTGGCAATTCTGCTTCGTTTCCTTTTGGACAGTAGCTTGATGTCATCACCAAAGAGTTTCTTGCTGTTTGAAAACCAAACTTTATCTTTCAAAGCAGCTGTCAATCGGTTGCTCTTCTTTTAAAGTGAACAGGAAGACTGTCTTGGTTGCCTTTGCCAAAAGTGGAGGAATCAAGGGACAAACAAATTGTCCCTGAAAATTTCAGGTATCTTTAGCAGCCCTCCTTCAGAAGCTTCATACTCTGGGGTTAATTGGAGGTTTTAAAGCCTACATGAAAAAGAAAGAGTTAAACAAATCACTGCACCTGGTGCAGTTTCAATGAATTACATCCCGGAAGAATTGCTGTTCACATTGGAACTCAAGTTACCTTTGGTGGAGGTTTGCCTTTGGGAACTGGGAGATGAACAGGTTTTCTCTCTGGTGCCTATAACAAAAATGTAGTTTAAATGTCATTAGGCTTTTGTGTCTGAGCAGCTGCAGAACCTCCTCAGACCTCAGCTGCTGCTCCTGTTATCTCGTATATTTATAACAGCATTTCCCTAGTGGAAAAGCTAGGGATGAATTAGATTAATCTGTCCACATACAAGAAGGCATAATAGAGGTATAGATCTCCCGTTTCAGGAGACCACCGAGCTATTCTTTATGTGTAAATTCATCTGTATCAAGCACCCATGCTCAAATAGACTGCCCAGGAAGCTAAACCTGATCACGTGCTCAAGGTGCATGTTGAGGAAAGCATCTCTAAAGACAGTGGGATTTAAATGGGTTTTTTATAATCAAGTTGATATGTAGGATTTGGGGTTTTGTTTGGGGTTTTGTTTGTTTGATTGGGTGGTTTTGTTTTGGGGTTTTTTGTTGTTGTTTAGTCCTGATCCATCCCTGTCTATGCAGGCAGTATCATGGAGTTCGATTGCCTATGTGAAGTTGGTTTCTACACCCTTGTATCGTGAGAGCCAGGGGCCTCAAATACTGAGACAGTAAATATCTGAGGGAAGCATTTTCATTCAAACAGGATGCTTTGGTTTCATTAATGGCAAATGTTTGTATTGTTCTGGTTTCCAATTAGTTTTTAATTAAAAATATATATGTATATATGCACACTGATGGAGATCCCTCTCAGGTGGCATCTACGAGATCTCCACAATACAGGGACCATTGCAGACTTCTGTAGCAGCAAAGATGCTCGTCACTGCCATTGTGTTTACATCTGAAATCCCTGTTGATTTCGACTCCAGGTATTATTGCTACTGAAATGTGATGGTGTTCAGGACTCCCTGGCACAGATTAAGAGTATCTTGTGCAGTTTAGGGTTTGGGGGTTTTTTTTTAATCATCATCAGAAACTGAAAAGACTAATTAGCATCTGATAGTTATTTGCAACTCGGATGAAAGATATGAAAAGTTGCAGGGTTATACTTACAAAAGTCTCTTGTGTGTGAGAAGAGGATGGTTTGGTAGAAGGAACAGGAGGTGGGGGACCTTTTGGCCTTATGACAGGCTGCAAAAGAAGAGAATATAAACCATATTGACCCCATATACATATTGCATGTGTGTGCATCCTCATGTTCCCGTGGGAACCTGCAGGCTTGTGTTCCATGTAAAAAGTGCATTAATAGGGGTAAAAGGATGCATTCATTTCAGAAGCAGGGATGCTTCATGTAATCTGTCCCCAAGAGAACTGTAGGGCCTTATCTGGAGTGCAGTGATGTGGGGACAGCCTTTGGGATCAGATTGTCATTGCAGATCTCCAGCATGGCATGAACTGGTATGTGTTGTCTTCCCAGAGCCAACATGAAAGCAGGTACTTACGCTCTGGAGCTTTGGTTTGTTCTCCTGCAGTGGAGGCACAGGGAGAAGAAGTTTCTTATCATTCATCTGAAAACAAGGAATAGTTAAATCAGATGAGCCCGTCTTGTGCATGTCCCTTCACTGCAGACAGATTACTAAGGGACTTAGTGCCATGTGCTTGCCCCACTCCCACCTCACACTGGGATTCACAGTGCTGTCCTCTCCACCCTACCATTTTTAAGCCCTCCTGGAAATTCAGAGCCCTTTTTCTGATGAGTTTTGGTGTTGCAATCCCTCAGCTGCAGTCCCAGGGAGACTATAAGTGACCCAACATCTCCCATCTCTTACCTTCTGGGCAGGCACCACCAGGACAGGGTGTTCTCTACATCTTTGTTCTTGATCCACAAAGACTTGGTTTGTGGCTCCAGGTCCCCTTCTGGTCTGGCAGCTACGAAAATATGACATATAACTGTAAATCTTACTCTGACTGAAGTAAAAAAACCTGCTGAAGTTGAATGCCTGCCTTACTCGTACTGGTGTGTTTTATAGCCATGTCCTTTATTTCCTGTTTTTTTCTTCCTTATTTTAAGTATTTAGGATTAATCTCAAGAGCTACAGTTTCAAGGCTTCAGTCCTCTCCCAAATATAGGATTTCTGAAATAGCTCAACAAAGGTCATGCCAACTTCCTTGGCTTTCCAGTGTCTAATTCCCTTCATCCCCTTTTAAAACCCCAGCTTAAAAACCTCTCCAGAAGTAACTTGGCTTTAGG
Source organism: Antrostomus carolinensis (assembly GCF_000700745.2). Lineage (NCBI taxonomy): Eukaryota > Metazoa > Chordata > Aves > Caprimulgiformes > Caprimulgidae > Antrostomus > Antrostomus carolinensis. Next base: position 34,197 of record NW_010318350.1, on the reverse strand, counting down.
TTTTTCTTTCCTCAATGTGGGTGAGCTTTTTACCTCTTCTTGAACACTCGGAAGCGGATAAGTAATACTGCTGTAGTTGCTGTGACAGCGAGGACAATCAGCACACCGGCAACAATAGCGAAGCCTGTCAGGGTGAGAAAACACAAACTGTTATTTCTTAAAAAACATCCAGTATTGCTAAGTGGTTTCCCATCACAACCATTAGCAATTTTTTTTCACAAGATCTAGACTCATCACTATTGCTTAAGCTCATGGCTTCTTCCTCTACCACAAAAGGTGAAGGAAAGGAATGTATTCCTGCTATTTTTGCCATATTTGAAGACTGGTTATTTCCTGAGCTGTTCTTGGGCTAAACAAACCTATCCCTTTCCATCTGTCCTCAAAGATCACTTCATGGTCATTCCTCTCCTCATTCTCAAAGGGTATTACACCAAGCTGGCCTTTGGCATTGTATACAACTAAGGCTTCACAATTTTCCTTCAACAAAGTTATTTTAAAGCCTCAACCAAATCACAATGTTGAGAGCTGATGGTGACCTATTGAGTGTGGAGAGAGGACAAAAATATTTAATAAGAAAGGCTTAATTTTTTTTTTTTTCCCAAAGTATTTTCCCTCTAGAGGTAAATCAGCTGAAGTCCAGCTTCATGCACATGATAAAGAAATGAACTTGCCCACCTCCCTTACAGCAAAACCTCTGGGAGCTTGACTCCACTCAAATTTGACAGTAAGCTAATATGGTGTGCTCGTTATCTCAGGATGGAGAAAGGAAAAGCCTGCTACTCTAAAATCTCCTGGGTGTACCACATCTGTCAGGTTAGAAGGAAAGACAGCTTGCTCTAGTCATTCCTACAAGTTGCAGTGACTTAGATGCACAGAAATCAGAGATCTGGGTATGCAAAGTAACAGTCTGGCACCAGTGCAAGTGAGGGCTGTCTCAGTGGAGTTGAAGCAGTTCATTTCAGCCCACGGATGACACTGTGACCCAACGTGTGACCATACAACACTTACTGGTAACTGCTGATGAGCTGTCACAGGTTGGTGGTGCCCACCCTTCTTCACACTGGCATTGCAACTCATGGTCACACACCTAAGGAAGCACAAAACCAGGAGTATCTTTAGGTTGGAAACATGAGTGAAGCTGGGATGTCATAAAATTGCAGTGGCTCTGGATCAGAGTCTTGATAAACTTATTGAAGCCAGGTCTGGAAACCCCCTCTCGTTTCACTTGGACCAAAATTTAGCAGCAAGCAGCAGTTCTGCACAGTGGACAGGCCTGGATGTCTGCTGCTGTGGGCCTTTTGCAGGTGTTTCTGCAGTGAAAGCTACAGAAGGCACAAAGCAGCAGAGCTGGTCTTTGCATCTGCAGGTCTCTGAATGCTCAAATAGGATGAACACAATTATCTTCCCAAAACAGATGATGACCTGAAAGAGAAGAGCTGTGGTGCTGTGGCTCAGGGGCAGGGCCAGACACAGAATCTGTGTCCATCTCCAGTGACCTGGAGCAAAAATATAGATGCTGTATCAGGTCAGATTTGCTTTAATATAAATAAAGGAAACTTCTGACCCTACAGCTTTTACAAATTCCTATCCCAGTAACTTAAATACTGTCATCTATAAGGTCAGTAGCTGATAGGCATAATTTCCTTTGGGTTTTGGGGTTGTTTTTTTTTTTAAATTAATAGCATGAATAGCTCATATCTTACAGCATGTCCAGTACACTTGGCAGAGCAGTTGGTTGATCTAAAGACGTCTTCGGCATAGACACATTCTCCATGGCTGCACACCTGAAACGTACAGGACAAATGTTACCAAAGTGATATACAGCTTTGAGAACATGCAGAGCTTGCAAGTTATGGTGTAAAGTGATGAAGGGTAAAAAAGAGGCATAGAAACAGGTCTGCAAATCACTCAAACCTACATTAGGAGTTTGATATGTGGATATAATTTTTCACTTGACCTTTGGGTATTTTATAGCAAAGGGGAGTGACAAAGATGTACAGACATCACTGCTTTCCATTCCTCTTCCATTCTTCATCCTTCCCTCCCTGCCAAGTAGAAATACATAGCAAAAAAACTGGACACAGCACTCAGTGTTGCCTAGCACATCTGTTATGGGAATAATTAATAATAGTAATATATGTATGGTCTTTTAACCTTCATACACAGGTATGTTTCTGCTGCCTCATATATTTGTGTCACTGAAGAGTAAGAGCAGTCAAGCATAAGGAAATCAGAATGACAGCAGTTCCTGTTTGCTCTGCTACTGATTTGTAAGAGATGTAAGGTAAAAGGTACAGCAAATCAGATCAGTAGCAGTTTAGTGTCCACTTCAGTCTTCTTCCCTGTTTAAAAATCTTTCTTGTCTGGTAAAAGAGCTAATGATATAAGCAAGACTGATAGAAGGGAAAATAAAATAAGGAGAAAAGCTTTTCTCTACTAACCATCCCATTCCCACACTTGGTTCCATCGAGAATCATCCCTGGGTCTACTTCTCCATTTCTAGGGAAACTTGCTTTGCAGGACTCAAAAGCCACCATGCTCCCATCCCGAGGCATGTCCTTTCCCCCGGTACAGAACAACTTTCCACACATTATATCTCTGGAAGGAGAACAAGAGCTACTAGAACAATGACATGGCACAGCAAAAGTATGAGCTGGTCTGTCCTACGGTTTGAATTTGTGGTGTCTGTACAGGAACTGTACAGAACGAAAAAGCTACAGAAAGGAATTTGGGTTTGTGGTGTTTTCAGGTCTGTTTGTGAGCAGAAAGTGCCAGGTTTTTAATTCCTCTTGAGCTTATTAGGGAGACCACGGTAATTTACAGAAATGAGTATTTAACTGACCTGTCCTCAACTTCTGAGGTTCACCTGAGGTTCAAGTTCCCTATCCAAAGATCCCCTTCCTGTACTTACCTGCTCAAGCCTGCAGTCATGCTCACGAGCAGGCTTGCATGTAGATTTGTACACACTTCTTTTTCAGACTGATCTCATGATTTCAAAACAAGTTTTCTTAGAATTAGTTATTCAAACTGAACAAGAAGTGGATGTATGTGCCATCTAAAATAGTGCACTTTGCTTCTGTCTCTAAATTTGAATAGGAATGGTCTCTTCCCAAATCCCAGCAAACTCTGTAACACAGTGCTTACTTTTTTTTACACGGGACGTGACTACCTTTTTCTTTTCTGCAGTATCCATAATATACCCCTTTCTCGTTCATCCGGTAACAGGAAGCTGCACCTTCAGTAGCCTCTGTGAAAGACAAAAATGCAATGGGATTAGCTGAGGTTCTCTGCCTGGGAAAACTGGTAATATTCCATTTCCTTTACCTGTTTAGGAAACGGTCTTTTCCCCACTGAAGTTGCCCATGGACCTACATGACTCTCTCTGACACTTCATGCATTATTTCTGCAATATTATTGTGTACGTACAGCAGAACCTGTCCTATGTGTTCTCTGTCCAGTAAAACCTATAGACCTTCCCCTAGAAGAAGTCTCATTCCCCTAGAAGAAGACTCATAGTCAGAACTGGAGATAGCTTAGGGTTGCAAAGAGGCTAAGCCATGACACACCTTCAGAAACAGAAAGGCACGCTAAATTTGGACATTAATTTAAAATACATTTCCTCTTCCTATCAAGCCAAGAATACTTACCCAGCTCCAAAGTTATCTTAAAAGCATTGTGCAAAAGAGGAATCCACTTACCACTTCCCATTTCTCTAGAAATACATTGCATTGTATGCTCTGAGTTTCATCTCACACGATTAGAATCACTTACAGTGTAAATATAATAATAATAATAAAGTGCATGCTACAAACTAGAACTAATCTCCATAGATACCCTGTTCCTGATTTACAGAGGGTCTTGGATGATTTTCTAGCAGCCAAAGCCTACCTCTGTCTCTCCCCTATGCAAACTTATTTTTCAGTGCCAGCCTGTACTCACGTGGTCCGAAAGCGGCTTTGCACTGGTTTTCTCGAGTGGGGCAGTTTCCCATGTAGCAGTAGCCTTCGCCGTAGTTGCAGGGATGTCCATTCACACGGAACCGATCCTCTGGGCAGTCTGCAGAAAAGCCAGTGCACATCTCTGCCAGGTCACAGTCGTGTCTAACTGCTCGGCAAACAGCTCCTGATTTTTTGTACTGAAGGGAGAGAACAATGCCACACTTAACACGGTGTCCTTCCGTGCCATTTAAAAATCACACTGAACTAGAGGCCTCGAATCAAAGGAGATAAATCTCATCCTCACTGTACAAGTTGCATGAGGGACCAGATCTATATCTGATTTAAAGTTGGCTATGTCAATTGACAAGATTTTTGCCTTGTTGTGCTTGAGCTTTTCTTTCCAGGAGAAAATGGGGGATCAAAATGCTCATTTCTCCAGGATGCTGAAAGACTGGGTGAATTGATAGTTGTGATGTAGCCTGGGATGGACAAAGTGCACTTGTCATTACAGTGTGTCCTGGTTTTCAGCTGAAAGAAGAGAGAGAGACACTGATAACATATCAGTGTTTGCATTTTTGTTGCTGGAAGTGAAGGATTTCGTGTTCTGTTAATCTACAGGTGCAAGATTTAAGGGGGTGAGGAATATTTAAATTAATAATCTAAACTGGCATTTTGATATGCCAGTGGGATATTCCATATCATATCACGTCATGTCTGGTATATTAGTGAGGGTCTCTTCCAAGGGTTAGCCCAGTGAACTATCACACAGTGCTCTGTCAGGTAGGGAGGAGTAATTCTTTTGAAAGCTGTATTACTTCTTTCTCATGGTGAAAAAAAAAACCCAACAAACCAACAAAACCAAACCCCCAAAAATATGAGAAGCAAGAGATTAAAAAAGAAGTCTTACTTGGCAGTTTTCACAGCACTCTCCATCTGCACACATGGAACCTGCTGTCAGTTTGCACGTCTCGGGGTCGCAGCAGTCATTTGTGCACTCCTGTGACAGAACTGGCAGTCAGAGCTGTGGTACAATGCCTCGGGTCTGGTCCCCTCTGTACTGTGCTCTCAACAAACCATCCTCTACTCGATTATCGAGGGAGGGAAGGAGATATTGGACCTGCCCTTTGCTATTCTGAAAACCATTTTCACTAGAAGCCATCCCAGTTACTGCGAGTGAACACATAAAGAATACAAAGTCTGGCTGATTGTGAAGGTGTTGACAGAAGTTGCACAGGGAACTTATTTATTTCTGCTGAGATGGTTTTGTATGTCTGGCCCTTCCCCATTCTCAGTTCCTCTGTCAACACAGCGAGACAAATCATGCAGTTGTGGTGACTTCGTAGTGGTGGCTACATTGCAGATCAGAATTTGATGACCACAGTCTGTACAGAAATATTTCAGCTAGTTTTGAACAGACTGCCTCAGAAACTAACAGAAACCAGCTCTTGTCCAGCCTGAATAAAACACTTTGCCTCTTCCAAGTATTATTTTATACCTCAGGAGTGCCGCAGTCACATTCCTCTCCTCTTTCCACAAAGCCGTTTCCACAGGTTGGAGGTGCTATGATGCTGCTTGTATCTGGGATGTTAGTTAAGCATTTTGGCATGTCACTCAACATGTACTTCTCAAAACTTTGGAGGCTGCAAGAGCTGAATTTCTTGGGGACGATAGAACTATATTGAGAAAGCAGAAGGTTTTACGTTAGGATCAGCATCGGCAGGGAAAAGCAATACCCTTTACAAGAGAAATTAAACAAGTGGTCATCCCCCAAACTACTAGGTGCAACCATTAGAAAAAAAACCCAAAACCAAAACAATTACTATTTCCTACTTATAGCAGGGGAAAAAAAAGTGGGAAAAAAAAAGATCAGAAAAAATTAATGTGCTAAATGTAAATACTGCCTATAATAAATCCCACATCCCAGAGATTGAATCGTGGTCTGCGCAATTTTTGCCTGGATGCTTCAGGCATTAGGAATTTTCATTGGGCTGCCCAGCAGAGGCTTGGGGAGTTCAAGTGGAGATGAAAATTGAACTAAATTCCTAACTAATGGGTGTTTATTGAAGGTGCGAGCACTTTGTGTGGTTTTCTCAGGAGACCTCTTCAGAGTAGAGAACAAAAATATACTTTAGGTAAATCTTGGGGAAGCTGTGTCATCTGAGTTTCATACTGTCATCAATGGAAGGAAGAAATGATTTATGGTTTGATGTGAAGACCCCTGCCACACATGCAAAACTAATGTTATCCAAAAGTGAGTAAGGTTTTTATTTTGGGGGTTTTCTGGGGAGGAGGAGTTATCCATCTGTGAATATTTTAGAAGGGCCTGGAATTTCTTCATTTTTCTCTTCTTTTTGTATAATTTGAATGGAATAATCTCAGAGGACAAAAAATAATTACTACTCCATTTTGGAAACTGACAGTTTATCTAAAGCCCATCCTTAACTGCCCCGTACATTAACAACCTCACCATTTTATCCAAACTCCTACCTGACAGTATCTGTCATGATACAAACTTTAGCACTACACGTGCAGGCGTCAGTGTCGTGACTCATGCCAAGGTTGTGTCCCATCTCGTGTGCCATGGTAGCTGCAACTGCAATCTCATTTCTGTTATGATCCTGTGGAGACAAGAGCAGGCTATTATTTCTATGAATATTTTAGAATAGGTAGGAACACCACAGAAGCCATGTGGCTAAGAAATTAGGACAGTTTTTCTTCACATGAAATTATCCTCACTGCTATATGAGGATTGATAGGTTGTTCAATCCACAGGTGCATCTATTCCCCAATTTATGCTGGATTAGATTATAAAAGCAATGAGATGATACCACAAATGAGCATGAGTAAATTGGTATAATTAGTTTTTAAATAAACACGAGGAAGTTAGGCTGCCAAGTAACAGCTGAGTGATGAGGGGAACTGAACATCTGAAATTCTTAATCCTCTTTCTGTGTTTAGAGTAATTATGTGGGTGCGATGTAATTCTTACTCATTACACCAAGGTAACTCTTGTGTACAGAGTTGTGTGTGCACAGAAAGGAAAGGCAGATGTTGTGCTCCATCTTTGCTCTTAGCTTGGTGTTTTGTACAGCTTGGTGGGAGGGAGGAAATGAAAAGTCCTGCTTTTTTGAGTGAAATCCGGATGTATAAACAGCAGGTTCCAGCAGGTAGTGGAAATGCATAAAGCAGGAGAAACAGTGTACTGGTCATACTCTTCTAGCATGATGTTGCAAATCATCCTGCTATGAAAGGCATCCCCCCACCCTGAAAAGCATTCTGGTTTTACGATCATCCTAGGATGGTGTGGGAAAGCTGGAATTTCATGTGAGTTATTCCTCTTGCCAACAAGCCCAACCTCTGAAGCTGGATGCAACAGTTAAGTTCCCAGTGGTGTTGGTAAGGTTTTGGATCTGTGTTCTTGTTTGGGCTGAAGTTTAAGTACAAGAGTTTAGGAAGCAGTAATTAAGTGGCCAAACTGATGATATGCATTATGACAGAGCTAATTCTCCATTCAAAACAGGGAACTTTAATGTAGAGGCACAAAACTACTTATTTCTCTCCTTTGATTCTATTGGAGCCTGATACTCCAAATACAGGTGTCTGAGTTTGATGTTGGCATTTAGATAACACAGATACCATGCTTTGTGTGTGCTTTTTTTACCCTCTGCACTTCATTTAAAATAAACTCTGACTATGAATTTTTACAGTCTAATAACATAATGATGTGAACCAAACAGAGAACTGAAAGTGTTGTACACCCAACAATTTTCATAAATGTTCTTTGCTGGTTGAGTAAAAAACATAGGAAAACCTTTAAAAATTAAAATAAACAAAAATAAATCAGACCTGAATAATACCTGCAGAATATATATCACTGCAGATGGCTTTTAGAAAGGCTAATCCAACCGTCGTCCCCTCAAAGGCATAGCCTCTGTAAGGAAAAGAAAGGAAGAAGAAATGAAGTGACCAGGAAGCAGATCTGAAATCTGCTTTATCAACTAGGCTGAAGGCTTTAAGCATATCCTCATTTCCAGCTCTGATTTGCATTCCTGATTTAATCCAATATTTGAGGACATGCTTAAGATCACTGCAAATCAGAAAACAATTGAATACCTTTTTCATTTTAGATTTTTAATGAAATTATGTTGCAGTTCATCAGACTTAGAGCATCCGTTTGCATGTAAAGAGCCTGATGAAGTGCCCTAAACCTCGCAAGGTGCTCAGATGAATCGGGGCCATTGAACATGGGCCAAGTGAGCACTGGTTTAGTTTGGCAACGTGCATTTCCCAGCCCCCAAACTTCATGTTGTGGGTCCTCAGGCTGATGGACCACACTGCAGTCTGAAGGACACTCAACCGGTTTTTTTGTGACCAGAGCAGGGAAAAAGAGAGACTGAGATGTACTAACAGAGCACATTGCCTGTTCTTGCAGGGATTCAGATAGAAAGATTAGATACTATGTCCTGGCAGGTAATCACGCTCCAGGAAAAACTACAAGTAAGAAACAAGAGCACACATTTATCTTTGTGTCTAGAATTAGCACAACCCGGTACTGGAAAACATGAAACCTGGTTGAGTATAGACAACATATTTGGTGGGTTGGTGACCGATTTTTAAAGAATAAATTAATGTTTATAAATATCTAAAGGGCAGGTGTCAAGAGGATGGGACCAGACCCTTCTCAGTGGTGGCCGGTGATAGGACAAGGGGCAATGGGAACACAATGAGACACGAGAGGTTCTACTTAAACACGAGGGAAAACTTCTTTACTGTGAGGGTGTTGGAGCCCTGGGACAGGCTGCCCAGAGAGGGTGTGGAGTCTCCATCTCTGGAGATGTTCAAACCCACCTGGACACTTTCCTGTGCAACCTGGTGTAGGGATCCTGCTTTGGCAGGGGGGTTGGACATGATCTCCTGAGGTCCCTTCCAGCCCCTACAGTTCTGTGATTCTGTGAAATTTCTTGAATGTATTTGGAAAATGCAAATAGGAAACAGAGTGATACCCACGTGATGAGCTGAGCGTTGTCGTTTCTTTTCCTCTTTAATAAATCTGAGAGACGCCACTTTGAGAAACTGTCCAGAGTGAATCCTGCAGCACGACCCAGGAGACATTTGTCACCATCTGTCCAGATTTCTAAGCCAATTAAAGCCACGTAGATATTTATGGCCTTATAAACCTGCAGCAGAGAAACAGCATTGCTGTAAAAATGAAGCACATTATGAAGACTTACGAAACACTTATCCTGGTAATAGGTTCACTTTTGTCACTTGCTCCAATATAGTCCACTTCAGACCTGATTTAAGCTTTTCTGCACTTTGAAGTTGTACAAAAATACAACAAACAAAACATTAAATCTTATTTTCCCTCACATTTAAACCATCTGTAAAAATGGCTTTAAAATACTTGAAAATTCCAGCAATATTTTTTAAGAAATTTGTCTTGCAAAAGAAATCACGAATCACTTCATTCTTTTTGAAGGATTTCAGTCATTTACTCTAACGAGTGTTATGAAAATAGAGTATAAATCTTCCTTCATAGAAATCTCATCTCTGAAGGCAAAGAACAGGATAATATGGATGGGTGTGTTGAATTTTTTTCATAAATTACAATGAAGTTCAATTTTCATTCCTTCTTACATGTAATAATGAAAATTCATGATGTTTACAAAAGAAAAAGATTATAAATCACTTCCATTTCAATTTCCCTTTGCTCTATTTGCTCTTACCGTGTTGATGTAATTGACTATTCCAAATATCCTCTGCCTTACGCTCTTTACATCTTCATCGTACTTCTTATACTAAAAAAGTAAATATAGTATGTTAGGAAAAGAAGTGGAAAAAAAATGATTTGTCAGCAAAGAAATATCCCACAGCAGATTGCATTGCAAACCACACCAGACCCTTTTAAAATGTGTATCTATGTGTAGGGTGCAGAGGAGGACAGGCACTCTATGATGTTTTCTGAATTCTTGCCATCTCCAGCTGGGATTTTCAAAATCAAGTGACATTAGGAAATTGTGTTCCTAGCCAAAGTCAGTGGTAACACACAGCGTAGCACTGTCATTGTGGTAGGAGCCCAAGGATATGAGTAGCACCTACTTTGGAAAGCTCACCTCTAGCTGCTCAAATGAGGAAAAGAAAATCATTTCAATACTCACCAAAGTATTGTCTGCAACTATGTAAACTTCTAGATACTTTTTTGCTTTCAGGTATGCTTTCATCTAAAGAAAAGACACATTTGAATGACTTCTAAGGCTTGTTTCAGTCTCAAGCTTTGCAATTTCAAACACACGTATGAGTTACGAGGGTATTTCTTTAGCAAAGTCATTTGGAATGGGTCTGTCTTGCTTTAAAATGATGAAAAGTAAGCTAGATATTAAAATTATTACCAAAATGATGAAAAATAGGCTAGATATTAAGAAGCAGCTAGGTGTTTAAAGATGCCTGTGAGCACCTATTAGCACATGCAGGAAGGCGTAACTCGGGTAGTGACTGGAATTTCAGATCTGTGAGATTTTCCACTGGTTCTTTGAGATCTGATTATGCTTCACTGTTTGCAATTGCTTCTTTTCTGGAGGTGCCAGCAGATAAAATGGGACTTGTGCTACTCACAGAGTTTTCCTGCAGCAACAATTTCTTTTCTAACGTGTCATTACTGGACTGTTGCTTAACTATGTACTTACTTCTGGACTGTTGCTGGATTTGAAGATGTCATTGATGGGGTCATTTGAATCCACTTCCCAGGTATTATTGATTAGACCACAGGTTTTAATGGACTCTTGTTCGAGTTTCTCATATTTATAAACCGCATGTTCATCTCTGTCTGAAGTTCCCAAGGGTTCAATGAGGTACTTCTGACCACGGGTCTCAAAATATCCACTAAGAAAATTAGTTAGATTGTGATCTTTTGAATCTGAGTCAAGACAGAAACATTATCCCTAACAGCATTTAGCCCAAGTGTACAGACCATTTCGCTCACTGATGCGATGGAATAGTTAGGCAGCATGCAGGCACAGTGTGCAGGGATTTAAAAGCACACATCAAAGCTGCTGAGGCAATTGGAAGATTGGACTGGTCAGAGAAGTCTCTGAGTAGGAGACTGTCAGTCAAAAAGAAACTGGTTTAGGAATGAATTAGATTTAAATTTGGGGGGATTGTGCTAACAGAGGTGATTGAGAAGTGAATTTCAGTTTAGTGGGGAATTCAAAGATAAGTTTTCATCTTTAATTGAGATAAAAACCTGAAATATTGAAAGGAATGAAGAGTTTTGAATCATTTCAAGCTGAAAATGTCAAAATAAGCATTCTGTGTTAACATGTAAACTTGACAAGATATGCCAGCAGCATTCACAAAGAAAGTCTGAGTTTTGGCAAAGCCCCACTAACCATAGAGAAAATGTTCAGCTGCAGCTTCTCAGACACAAGAGCTTCCTCTTGCCTTTTTATCTTATACCCTGTGTCTGTTATACCACTGTAGCACTGAAAATAATGTAGCTTTCTCTTGAAGTGTTACTGGAGCTTCCTACAGCTTAGAAGCATCAACCCTAAATGTTTGCTTACAGCAAATGCTATGATTTATGACCAGATCTAATAAGGAATTAGTCATATGAATTTATTGATCTAGATGTTTCTTTAATTTCCAGTTTATAAGCTCTGAAATTGAAGTAGAAAGATAACTTTTTTTTTTCTCCCTTCTTTCAATTTTTTTTGGTAAACTAGTTTCCTTGTAAGCTTGACTAAAATAGAACACCCACCTATTTACCTGTTGATTCCATTTAAATTGGAAAATTTATCCTCATAGATTATGCATATTCTGCCAGTGATACCCTCTGGGAACCAAACCTCCACCTTACCTTAAACCTTTGCAAGCACTGATGCTTGCTGTGGAATCAGCATCATTCTGAACGTAACCTTCATAATAACAGTGATCCTGTTTAGAAAGAAAAAAAATACACTGTCAAATCAGGCCGTGTCTCATTTCTCTATTTCTAGGTACAAGCTACAGCAAACTATGCTGTCTGAGGAAACCTCCTGTTAGAGGAGATTCTTAAAATGAAAAAAGCTGGTGACTGTTTCTGTGTTGGCTACAATATCATTATGGTTATCCTACAGCACAGAGGGACCCAGATTGTGATCAGTCCAATCATGGTGGGCTCTGGTCAATACCCAACAGTACATGAAAATAAGAATATCAGTATCACTGCTCAAAATTGAGTGTATACTGATGTGCTCTGCTGAATTAAGGTCCATACCAAATTATTTTATTGTGGCTGAATATCAGGGAAATTCCCTTTAATATTAACCCAACATTTAAATGTATTAACTTCAATGAGATTAAAATGCATGTATTATACTAAAACATATGATTAGGGGAATTTTTTTTTATTACTTAATTGACTAAAGGATCTGAGGTCCAGTTAACACTTCTGTGTTCACAGAGACTTCAAAGTCACTGAGGTATTATGGAAAATTTTACTGACAGCATTTTCCTTCATAGATCTCTTGAGAGAGACCTATAACACAGTGCTCAAACCCACGTGCACTGTGCCATTTGTTTTCTCATAGATGTTTGGTTTCACTTTACTATTTATCTGTCTTCCTTCCAGCACAACGTACCAACTTCCTTACAGTGAAAAAGACACCAACAAAGTGAAAATTACTAGAGAGGAAAAAGTGGAGAATTACTCTCCATCTTTTGAGGATAGAAGAACAACAGCTCCTAAGACCACAATAACCTGTCCACTGCGTAGGCATTCCTTGTTCAGCAAGCTGCACAGGTAGGCATGTTTGACATTGTCTTTAACCAGGTGTAGGTGCTATTTGCTTTTCACAGGATCCATTCAGAGAGTGAAAGTAATTGGAGCAATCAGAGATATCATCTTTTTCCACAAAAAAATACCCCAATCCAGAATTCTTTAAGGTCATTATTTTTTTCACTCAAGATCCTCCTGTTCCCACTTAATCGCTCCATGGCAAAGAACATAAGGCTTTGTATTCCAAATTAAATGAGTTAAAATACACACCATGACATTGGACAAAAAGCTTTAGGTGAGAGGTGTGTGGAGATAAGACACGAATGCACAGTTAATAAAAATTAAGTTCTACGGTGACTTCCTTTGTGTCTGGATCTGAATAACTGATTTGTCACGGCTCAGAGAAACCACCTGGGGTAACGTGCAATGCATTTGCTGTGAGCGTGGGTGGCAATGTGAGCCAGGGAGGAAATGTGACTGTATCTGCTTCTATGATCTCACTGACATAAGGGTGTAAAAACAAATCATGGAGTTGTACAGAATGAGCAAAGTCAGGAGGGCAAAGTCAGAAGGTAGAAGGCAGTGGAATGGCCCTGGCTCCACTGCCTTACCTGACATAAGAGAGGAATTTGACTCAGAAAATATATTCATCAACCAGTAAGGTACAAAGTCGTCATCCTTCTGAAAGACAAACTCTGTGTCTGATTCTCAAGACGTGCAGCTCTGCCAGAGTCCCAGGTGACGTCTTCCCTGTCCCTTCAGAGACATCCTAAATGACAGTGCTTAGACCCTTGATTTCAAACCCTTTCTTTCTGTCTGTTATGTGCTATTTCATGGACCCATGAATCTCAGACAGACGTCCTCAAGACTGCAAGTATGAGGGAAGGAAATCTTATTTATTACCTTGATCTCTGGACTTGTTGTTATTCGTTGTCCGTCGTCAGAATAAACTGTTTCAGTGTAGTCTCTAGCGAATAGATGCCTGCAAAGAGTTGAGTGCAATTAGTATTCAAAAGAAATTGTAATCATCTAGAAATAAGGCAATTACACAACATGCAAAGTATGTAGGGAATTCCAGTGATTACTCAGGTTATTATTAGTATCGAAAAACTAGGGAAGCAAAGCTGCTGGGTGGGGAATTCTGCCTATTCATAAGCTTTACTCACACAAAGGCATATTTCTAAAATAAGACAGCAATTAAAGTCTACTTATTTCATTGATATGAAACAAATAAACTCTACTTATTTCATTGACATAAACCAATCTTCTAGTAGATCTAAAAGTAAATATATAATTATATATGCAGTATTGATCCTTCTTTTGGCATCCAGTTTGTGTAGATATTTCCACCACTCCACAGTGCCTGTGAAATGATACCGCTCTGATCTCTTCCCAGTTCACCCTCACTGATTGTAAAATAATAAATTACTGTATTTCTGCCATCACTGGGGAAGGTGCCTTTGGGTTTCTCATTTTGTAATCTGCTATGGAAGGCTGGATCCTGCAAGGCTCCATGCACTCAGACTCCTGTGTGGCAGAGCAGGGGCTTAACTTTAAGCCAGGGCTTTGGTCTTACTAAATCTAGCAGTAAAACAAGTCTACATTTGCTTCTGTTTGGGCAAATATCCCAGACTGCCACAGTCCCAATTCTTTTTAAAGAGTGGGATTTAGTACAATATCATTTCCCTTCCCTCCTTCCAAATATTTAGATTAGATTAAAACAGGGGCAAACAGTTAATTATAGTCTATTTTGAACATGAACTGATTATAGTACAATTGTATTTACACAGCCATTAGAAAAGTACCTATTAAAATAGATTTGCTTGATCCCATGTTAAATATTACGGTGCAGCCAGCAAGCAGAAAATTACCCATGTGCTTTATTTTGTGTTGATCTGTACAGTTTTGGACTTTTCTTGGTATGCTTTGTTCCATAACAAAGCCTGCTGCCTCTCGGTACCCTCTGCATGGCCTCTTTAAATGCTCTTTATCTCTTCAGCCGAGGAGGTAAGCTCTACTCTCTTTCAATTTTCATAAAGCATTTTGTCAATGCCAGTATATATTAGACTACACAAAATCCAGCAGCAGTAGTGTTAAAGTAGGGAGGGCTGTAAGGTGAATTATTAAGGATTATTGCATCTCTTATTACTGTTTTCCATTTTTTAAAAGCATACTGAGCCCACACCCCATTTCATGGATATTGCTCTGGTTTTTCTCTGCAGTTTTTACAAGCATAGAACAAATAAATATAACCAATATATATGTATGGAATCCACGGACATCTATCTTGTGAATTAATATGAAAACATTAAACATTAGTGGCTTTAGCCATTTAGGAAATAAATGGGAGCACAGAGTTAGCAGCATAGGCAAATCATTCTGCCATGGCATGTCATACGCCTGTGTAGTGATTTCCCATAGGGACATGAAGAAGGTTTCTAACCAGAACATGGTCTGAGCAACCTGCTCTAGTGAAGATGTCCCTGCTCACGGCAGGGGGGTTGGACTCGATGATCCTTGAAGGTCCCTTCCAACCCAAACTATTCTATGATTCTATGATGCTTTCTCTCCCCTCTTCTCCTCCTCTCATTGCAGTTCAGATGTTGTATTTACCAGAATACCTAAATCCTGTTTCTTTATATCCTGAATGCCCTACAGAGCCATTTACAGTGAGGAATAATGCTCAAGGAAAAAGCTGAACTCAACCTACTTATTTTTTTGTAGGTGCAGTATGACTTCCTCTCCGTTGGCTTTGATTCCATACTTCATTGTGTCATCGTATTTTGTCTGTAAACAGATTTAAGTGTTAGAATATGGACTGTTACCATTTCTGGCCTCACTATGAGCTGTCTTTTACTGAGTTGCCAACTACATTCTTTTCCTCCTCTTCCCACCAAAAATAAGTACTCTGGCAGTTATAGAATAAGCAGGAGGTCACTCTCTTTCAATTTTTTAAATTAGAGAGGCAAATTCAACTTTGCAAATGTGTTTCTACAATCATAAGCACATACCCTGCATATTTGGGAAAATGCTAAAGCAGATGCTTAGTCTCAAACACTTTCATAACTCTCTTGAAATATGCAAAGGCATGCTTGTTTTTAAGCATTTGATTTAATTTACTTTAAATTACAATGTCCATAGGTTATTCAAAATCTGAATAGTATCAAAACCTACATCTTTGCAGAGATAAAAGTAGAGAAGACCCACTGATGGCACACAGTACACACCGAGCACACCTCGCAGGTCAGCTTTACCAGACATGGGATCACTCCTTTAGGTTTCCTCTTTTATTTCCTTTTGCAAGATTGAGTGTCTGGCTCCAAATTCTCTTACCCCTAAAACCCAAGGGTACTCTGACTCCAGAAAACCTTCCCCAGCAAAAAAAAACCCAACAACAGTTATCTCTTTTAATACCTCTTTGTTTCTTTCTACATCTCTTTTATGTACTGTGTGCAATTTCCGTGGATAAACTATTTCATATTGCTCAACTCCAGGTAATTTCTTGCTTGTGCTCCCTAGGGAGAAACAGATGTATATTTATGAAAACGCAGTATTAACTTATTAAACACCATATTTCATGTCTGTCAAGACTGATTCTTCTGGGCTGTGTAGTCATTCCTCTGTTGCACCACTCGTTTCTCATGTATTCTCTGCACTGGCTTGGGCATGTGCTCATCTGCTCTGCTAAGCAGTCACCCCCATCGTGTGACCTAACCTGAGGTTTGTTACAGTCTGCATTTCAGATGAGTTGACATACCTGGCTATGTCCAAATGTCAAAGTATTTTGTGCAATTTGCTTTGGATTTCTTTCCCCAGCAGCAATCAGCAGTTTCAAGTACCAACATGTTAGACCAGCTATGTGAGGTGCAACATTTGCCTTCGCATTTTGCAGATGACATTGATTCAGTTATATGGTTCTGTGAAATTAGTGATCTCCAAACCTTATCACATGATGAGATACAAGTTAAGACTGCCTCTAGATAAGCAAATAAACTCATACGGTTCACCACAAGTCTGGAACATGCCTAGATTTCTCCTTTAGAAAGCTTTTCAGCTGGTCTTCTCACATAAATACTTGTGAGTAGTAATAGCCACTCTTACCTATTGAGTCAGATTGAGGTGGTGATGTACTTGTGAGAGCAGAAGGACTGGAGAGAAGGCATTTGAACAAGACTGGGTAAAATAAAAGGAGATCAGCAGTAAAATAGGAAAATCTCAAAGGTGGTAAGGAATCCAGATGATTCCTTAACTCGCATGACACTTTTTACTGATCCTACTTGTGAGGTGTGTCATATGTCTGCAGTGGCTACCAAGAATTTGTTGAGGAAATCTAGTGCTGATGAAAAGCTTTTCTTTTTGTTTTCTGCTTCTAAGCCTGAGTGAATCTTGACACAAGTTAATTTGTGGCATGACTTGCAGGGGTGGTCAGCATGCCTTGTATCATTTGAGGTTAATTATAGTAGCTGGTGTACAGCATTTGGGAAAACAGGGTCGTGCAAGGCATGTGTTAGTTTCCAACGAGGGAACAGCAGGTTTTATATGCCTCCTAAGCAATTTAATCTCCTACAAAAGGTCATTTCATCTGAAAATGATGCTCAGCATCAAGCACAAGAGCCTGTATTTGGAAAAAGAAAAAAACAACCCCCAAAATACACAACAAACAACAAACAACTCCCATTTTAATTGTCTGCCCCAAGGCCAGATTTTTACAAGAGTAGGGCATCCAATTACTGTAATTTTCTATATCTGGAACAACAGAGCACATCCTCATGCAAATTGTTCCAGTAAAATAAACAAATTAATTCTTCAGAACTGGTTTATTTGATTATACCCTTTCCAAAAATAATTGCAGAATGAACTTGGTTGTATCTTGACAAAAGTGAGTGCTAGAGAGAAAGGCATGAGGGTGTAATGGTAACGAGCCCCAAGAAGTTATCTCGCATCAGCTGAGCAATTACACAGTTACTACCCATGCACGTGCTCGTAGCAAATACCAAGTACAAGTTTGTTATTGTAAATTTAAATGAAGTTTTATATTTTACGCAACTAATTATTATTTCTTTATAAAAAAAATGTTTTGCTTTGCAAGCTTAGTCTTTCCATGAGCTTAAAGTGCCTTTTTATGTAATGATCAAAGTAATATTTTAGGTTTCTCAGCTGAATTTCTCTGCTCCAGTTTTATCTGTCCACTCCCTATTGCAGACTCAGCTGTAGCCCAGATAGTTCAAGTTTGGGCCAGATTTGAATAGGGATGCAGAACTAAACTTGTCTTTTTCCTGCGGTGTGATTCAAACAGCACTTCGAGGAAAACAGGTTAGTTTTGTTCTGGAACAAAGAGTTTCTTAGAGG
Source organism: Antrostomus carolinensis (assembly GCF_000700745.2). NCBI lineage: Eukaryota > Metazoa > Chordata > Aves > Caprimulgiformes > Caprimulgidae > Antrostomus > Antrostomus carolinensis. Next base: position 16,158 of record NW_010318350.1, on the reverse strand, counting down.
TAGGGTTTTTTTTTAATCAACACAATATATTGTCTTTGTCTGCCTTCAGGCATTGTCTTGAGTCAGGAGCTTTAAGGAAGAAAGAAATTCCTTGAGCCTCATACAACAGCTAGAAAAAGTACTAATAAGAAACAAATAGTTCTGTACTTTTCCAAGAACCTAAACCAGGAAGAAAAATCAGGAGTGAGGATTTTGTTGACAATGCAGATTTGATTTTGTCAAGAGTCACAATCTATAACAGCATAAGCATTAGTACTGTGCATATTTCAGATATTCTGTGCAACAAATGAAATCATAAAGATACCTGCATGAAAACAAATTGCACGTTCAATTATGTCCATAAACCCTGTGCATGCTTGTGCATGCCAAGCTCTGAAAAAAATCTGTTCCTGTTGCCATGAATTAAAAGAAACAATGCACATGGCAAAAAAAAAAAGTGTACTGTGTTAAGGTTAAGTCCTATGAATACTCATAACCTGAGGCATTGCACAGATAATAAGGGTGCTAACTATTTTAATTTGGGTAATGCCATTAATTGAATTCAAATAAAAATCTTTTCTTTTACAGCCAAAAATACTCTCAGTGTACCAAGTTATCCCAATTGGATAAATTATCCTCTCACTTGCAGGGGAAATACTTTAATTGCTCACAACATGAACTGGTTCTAGGTCTTTAGGCAATCTATGGCCAGTTTTCTTGCAAGTAAATACTTGTCCAACTCAAGAATTTTAGATAAATGCATTGAAGAGAAAGAGGAAAAAAAGCAAACATCCCTAACTTCAGCAACACCATTTTTTCCAATGGTTTTAATTCACTGTTTTTCACTATTATCTACATGTTAATAATTTCTAAAGGCTTTACAAAGTAATCCATAGCAACCACTGATAAAAGATTAAAAAAAAAAGAAAAGAAAAGAAGCCATACCTTGTTGGAGAAAATGTAGCAGAACAACAGAAACAAGAAGTATATTAGTCATCTCAGTTGCGCTCAGTGGTCTCCGCGGTCTGGGAAAGCTGAGTTCCCAGCCTGTCTCTGCTTTGAGCAGCCCTCTCTTGTGCACTGAATGAGAGGGAGGGAGTTGTTCAGCTTTATTCTTGTTCCTATATGAGGAAGTGTTTACTAAAGGTGTTGCACAATTTTCAAGTCACAGTGTGTTACAGCAAGCGGAAGTTCCTGCTGGTTAGTTAATGTCACACGAATTGTGATGTATTGATTACTGCTTTGAAATAAATTCCCTAAAACGGTTCATCAAGAAAAATGAAATAAATAAATACAGAAAGAGGGAGATTGGAGTGGTCCTAATGTTGCCTTTTTATAGTCTGGCTGGTAAAAAGCTACAGGAGAAACAGTGGGTACCGCTGGTGGCTCAAGGAATGTGAAAGTTTTTGAGAGGTTTAAGGTAAAACAGGTACTGGTGGCTGATGTTAAAGAAGGGTTTCAGTTCTTGCTGGTTACCATTTAATCTGTATGGAAGGGAAGCTTTAGAGCACTGGTAAAGGTACCTGTAATTCTGTATCTGTGAATCATATCTAGAGGATAAACACTGAGTAGGTCCTTTTCTGCCCCTTCCATCTATATTAGTAATATTTGCTTGAGGTTCATGTGCTAATGTCTAGATACAAGGGGCTGCAGACAAGTGAGTAATCAAGGTGATATCTGTCAAATACTATTCTAAAAATCTCTGTTAGAAACTTATCACACTGACTTAGCCAGTTGTAATTAAATAGTACCATGTACTTAAGGCCACAGCTAACAATATAGAACCATCTTATAGAAACTGTAACTTGTCATATGTTAGAATAGGCATTACAAAGTTTGTAGAATTAGAATGGATTGTGCTGTATACTGCAGTATATGAATATAAATTTATATCAGCAATACACATTGCACAGTAATATGTAATAATTTACTACTTTCATTTATAAATAAATGCCTACAAGAAAGCTGGGGAGGGACTTTTTATAAGGGCAAGTAGTGATAGAACAAGGGGTGATGGCTTGAACCTGGAAGAGGGGAGATTGAGATGAGATCTGAGGAAGAAATTCTTTGGTGTGAGGGTGGTGAGACAGTGTCCCAGGTTGGCCAGGGAAGCTGTGGCTGCTCCTCCCTGGAAGTGTTGAAGGCCAGGTTGGATGAGGCTTTGAGCAACCTGGTCTAGTGGAAGGTGTCCCTGCTGCTGGCAGGGGGGTTGGGACTGGATGAGATTTAAGATCCCTTCCAACCCAAACCAGTCTGGGATTCTATTAAATAAATCTGTATAAATCTAGAGGGGAATTTTTACTGCCATAACTAACAGAAGTTCACACTTCTAATGGAAGTGTTATTGGATCACTATTTCTGTCTCAGATATGTGTTGAAATGTTCTGATTTTTTGAACATTGAAATCTGAAATTGTAAATTCAAACTTCCCCCTTAGATTTACTAGATCTCTGGATGTTCTGGGACAGATACGGAGCTACCAGTAAATGGGTTCTGAGCTTTCTTTAAGGATAGAATGGTGCTAATTAATAACAATTTATGTGTAATTCTGATTGCAATAATCAACTTAAGTGTAGCACTGGCATTTTAACAGTAAAACCTGAATTTAAGACAAGAGTCTGATTATCTGTGTGTCTTTCTTTTGTTTAGCCATTTACAGTGAGGAAAGTGATTTTTAAAAGGATATGAAATGCTGTGGAACAGAAGCAGAAGAGCTTCACATGGCAGGAAGATGTGACAGGGGAGGGTGAGGTTGGCCATGAGGAAAAGGTTCTTGAGGCAGAGGGTGGTGGAGCACTGGAACAGGCTCCCCAGGGAGGTGCTCATGGCACCAAGCCTGACAAGATTCCAGCAGCATTTGGCCAAGGCCCTGAGGGACATGGTGTGAATGTTGGGATTGTCCTATGCAGGGACAGTAGTTGGACTCCATCATCCTGGTGGGTCCCTTCCAACTCACAACATTGATTCTATAATTCGCATCCCTTTGTGTTGCTTTGTGGTGGGGTAGGTGATGGAGGCTGAGTGCAGAATAGCTTTGATCATCCCCTGTGAGAACAATGCACCCCGACCAAGTTACTTTGGCTTCAGTTGCTCTGAGGGATGCTGAGCTACAAACCCTTCATGCAGCTTTTCTTTCCATTTAACTCTTGGATTTTCCTTCAGCATTTGTGTTTTATGAATCATTTTTTCTGGTCTGTGGAATGGTATCCTCTGCTTTGGCAGAAGAAGGACATTTTTACAGGGGATAGGGAAGTGTAAAATACTCCTTCACCAGGAGTAAGTGTAGCCTGCTCCGAGGTGTGCTAGTGCAAACACTGTGTTCTTCATGGGTAACACTGGGTTTGAATGTTCTCTGCAAGCATTAGAGAGCCCCTGGAGCAGGATTTAGTGGCAGGAAGAGGGCCTGAGAGAGGAGAAGGGCATCTGCTTGCCAGAGTCCTCATAACTACCCTCAAACATCTCCTCCGCCGTAGGACTGGAACCCAGGAGGTCTGATGAGCTGCAGCAACGTTATCATAACTTAAGTCAATATTAATCTCCCACCTGCTATTGGAAGAACAGTAATTTTAGGTAGCACTGTGCTCTGACAGAGGACACCTTTCTAGATGGACCTTCTATCTTCCCCAAGTGCCCTGGGAGCTGCACCTTCCCAGGACAGAGCTGCAACCTGGCACTCCTGGGACAGGAATCCTTTTTGGTAGCAACTTCTTGGAGATCCTATAGCTTGGTGGCAGAGTGAACTTACTTTCTGTAAGAAAGGTCACATACCACATCAAACCATGTCACCATCCCAGGTTATGAAAGAGCACTCCAGGCAAAAAATTCATGAAGTGAAGGGTTTGGACATACCCCCTCCAAGGTGTTCATTTCAGTCAAGGGAGCATCTGTGAAGGGCTGTGTAATTTAATTTATGTTGGTGTCTTTTTAGTTCTGTAAAGATAAAGCTTAATCTAAAAGGTAGACAATTTAGTAATCTGAATGTTCCGTGAGTGGGAATAAGCAGTGCATTCTTGCATTCTTGGACTACATCTTTGCCTTACAAAAATAATTAAGAAAAATAACTGTGAAGAACTGGTTTTAAAAATGAGTGGCTGCTATCCAAGCATTTATCTCAGCTCATTCTCTCTGCGTGACGCACTTGAAAACCATGTACTGACCCCACCAATCTCCTAAGCTAATGTTCTTAATAAACTGGGCTATCAAACTGTATATAAAGGAGAGTTACTTTGTGAATAGACACAACAGCCCAACAAAGAGCTGGCATTGTGATGGGATTGTGATGTGGTGAAGGTCTTGGGTAGACTTGAAAGGGAATTGGATGTAATTTCCTTTAGTGAGTTGAGAAGCATTTGATGTCTCTGCTCTTGCTTCAGTGATTCTGCAATAGTCTGATTGTAGCTTCTTCCCCAGGCGGTGGTCAAAGAGGTATCTACATGGTCTCAGCTGACAGGAAAGCTGCTTCTGACTTTCTGAAACCCCTTAACAATTGTGCAATGGCTAAGTGAGCAGTTCTCATACTCGTGGGAGGGTAAAATTGAATGACAATTTTGTCTCAATATTTAATAACTAGAATATTGGTATTTTTAACTTAAGTGCTACCTGCTTAATTAAAAGAAGGAAGCAGAAAAGGTTGGGAGTCTGCACAAATCCTGCCTGTGTGAGATTAAACTGAGTATTAAAAGTAAAATGATGGTTGTGTGCTGGAGCACTAGACTGAGCTCAGAAAAAATCAGGGGTTGAATCACTTCTCTGCTTCTGCCTTGTCCTAAAGTTCACTTTGAACCAGGTTTCCAAAGGTACCAATGCACCTAACAGGAATTTTCAGGGGTATCTCTCTCCCCTGCACTTCAATAGATAAATGTTCAGTCACAACAGTAAGGACTATTCTAGGACAAGAGGAAATGGCCTCAAGTTGCTCCAGGGGAGGTTTAGGTTGGATATTTGGAAAAATTTCTTCACTGAAAGGATTGTCAAGTATTGGAACAGGCTGCCCAGGGAAGTGGTTTAGTCACCATCCCTGGAGGGATTTAAAGAACGTGTAGATGTGGTGTTTAGGGACACAGTTTAGTGGTGGATTTGGCAGTGTGAGGCTTATGGTTGGCCTCAGTGATCGTAAAGGTCTTTTCCAACCACAGTGATTCTGTGACACCCATATAACTACTACAGACAGAGATAAGCAGTTGAGAGAGATAATTTTGTTCTTCCATGTATCTCCATTTGTTCCTTTCTGCTTTCCCCCTATCTAACCCTGGGATACCTTCAGCAAAACCTTGGCAGCTCTGCCTCTTAACACAGTGTCCACATCCTCTTCCTCCTGGGAGCATGTTCAGGGAAGGAATTTGGTATTTCACACGCAGCTACCACCAGACCAACCATGGGTCTATTGGTTCAGGTCAAATAGTAACCTGCCTTTCCCCTTCCTCCATTTTCTCTTCCCCAAGCTTCAACCCAAGCCAGCCTGCAGGTTATTTTTCTCAGACATACAAACAAAACGATGTGGCTTTTGCATCTGTGTTCCAGCCCTACACTCCTGTTTGCTTCCTCCATCTATTTGCAGCTGCATTCCAGGCTCCCCACAACCTGCCTCTCCGTGCCAGTCCCAGGCCCTTCCCCTCCATTTCCAAAGCTGATCCAAAACCCATTGAAGTCAACAGAAGACCTTCTATTGCCTTCCAGGGCCCTTGGATCAGCTCTACAGTTCCTCTTTAAAACCTCCACTTATATAAAGCTTTTTCTTGTGCTTGCCTCTGTTGTCTCTCACATTCCCCAAATGAATTATCCTTCTTTTCCTCAACTACCAGTCTTCAGTGTTTAGTCCTTCTTATTTTGGGGGTTTCTCTTGAAGGATATAATCAGATGGCTGCTTTAGACCTAATCAGAGTGTTTGGAAGGGTTACCTCATTTCTAGCTGTTAATTACCTCTCCTCAGCTTGTGTGCAGCACTTGGCTATGTTTGTATTGTCAGGATTTAATATAAAGTAAAATTCTTTCTCCTAAACTGTGATTGAAACTAACTTAGTAAGCACCAGCCGAGTTATTTTTGGTGTGGTTCTCTTCAGATCGCAGATTGTCATCTGATTCTGACTAATGAAACCTCATTACAAACTTTTTACATCTCTGTCACCATCTTTGCCTTGGAGAGGATCGTAGACATAATGCGGATTGTTACAAGGATGTTGCTTCCTTCTTTCCTTCCCTTTTCTTCAAAAAATAGGACAAAAAATGATTACTTCATATTCCTTCTATATCCCTCCTCGTTAGTTGCAATTTGCTTAATTCTCCTGCGCCAATGTAATGTTGTATCTCCAGCAGCCATCTAGTGCAGGCTGTAGGTAGTTAATTGAAGGTATGGGACCTTTCAGTATATTTCTTAAGGACCACTAACTTCTCATGACTTCGTAACGTGATTTAAGGTGATATTTTGAAGGTTAATGCTTCTCAGAAATCACATGCAACCCCATTTCTGGCTGTGCCTCACGTTGTGCAATTGTGTGCACACGTACAAGCTGTTTAATGTTCTCCATCTGTACAGCATGAGTGACAATGCAGATCATTGTGAATCAAGCACTGTGGTCTTAGTTCCTCTTTTTTTTAGGTGTTGTTATTTTATTGTTTATATTTGTAGTACGTGAGGTCTGGCTCAATTTTGCCAAGGGACAAGGGAATTCTGCACGCTGCGACGTGGTATCTAGCACGATTCTCTGCTGGCTGGCGTCCATCCGGGGCTCTGCTTGCTGTGCACAAGGGCAAAGAGTGGCTCAATTCTTAGAGCTGGGTTTTAGGATGGAGGAGGCACCACTCAAGGCTGTAGGTAGACCTACTAGGCTGTGTTAGAGCTGTCAAGGCAACGTGTGTGCATGCATGATGAAGAATGGATCTACACTTTAGACCTCCACAAACTGAGCCTCATCTCTGCCCATCCTCTTCCTCCTTCATCCCTACATTGCCCATGGAAGGTCTTGCACCTGCTTGCTCTGCCTGCTGTCCTGACAGCTCTGCCACAGTCAGGCCTTTCAGCTCAACTCCTTTCCCTCACGGGGAATTTGGAGAGAGCTGGCAAGACATGCAGCATTTTTCTGGCAAACAAGAAAGGGGAAGCAGAACTATTTTACCTGGATGACCTGTCACGGTGTCTCCAGTCTGATGGACTCCAATTGCTTCCCACACACATAGAGTACATAGAGAACATTTTATTGAGTCACCTCACCTCTGCGTTTGAGGCGAGAACATGAACAAAGAAACAACTGTCCAACCTGAGCTACTTCTGCAGCAGGAGATTTTTCCTGGCGTAGGAAACCTGAAGTGGTTACTGACAAAATGTTCCCAGTGTGGACAGGGCTATCCACCAGCCAAGCTGTGCTTTGGACCAGCAGAGTAAAGGTGTCTTCTGCTTGAGTGAAAGAAATCCTACAGGTACGACTGTGTCTACGTCAGGATGCCATGTCTAGCACAGTGATATTTTCTTTACCCCATCAACATCCTTATGTGATACAGGCTACATACTACAAATAGTCTGGGCTTTAACCACAACTGCAGCTCCTCTGTCTCTAGCCTAAGAGTTCCTGGCCCAGGTCTACTGCCTCAGAAGATGTGTGGGGTTTGCTGTTCCTTTTCAGTAGCTGCTTTTTGCTTTTTAAGGCCTTGATCCTGTCAAAGAACTTCCCCAAAACACCTTTAGGTTGCTCTGACCTCCAACATGCAGATTTTTTTTATTCTCCTGATGGCTATGAGAAATGTCTTCAAAAGATATAAAGCAGTCAAAAATCAAACACAGTAATGACCTCTCTGAACTTATCCTGGTCTCCATGATCTCAGCAACACAACAGTGAGCAGTTACGTGTGTAACCACTTCACACAAATGCAGGGTAGCCAAAGCCATTTCCCAACCCACTTAATTAAAGAAGAGCTGTGTGGAAACAAGTGGGTGGCAGGTACTCTGCAGTAAACCCCACAGTCATGTTTCATTGTACAGTGAGAGACACCTGGACCTGCAGTGAACAAGGACACTCACACGGAGATGAAATCACGTGTGCAGAGGTTAGTGAGGAGGGGATAAGCTGCAGGTTTCCTCCGTACCTTACCTTGCAATAACCCAGTCCTATGGGCATGGTCCAAAGGCCACTGAGAAGGGAGGCTAGTGAGAAGGAGCTGCCAGCAGCTGAGTTGCATGCCATCATCTCTTGACTTCCTTGTGGAAATGCTTGTCTGCCTTTTGTTTCCTGTGTCAACCGCTTCCTCCTTTTGCTTCCAGCTCATTGTGAGTCTCAACCCAGGGGAACAAAAGTGGCTTTGTGCTATTCCCTGAGTTGCCTGAAGCCTTTGGAAAGGATGTCTGCTCAGAGATGATCTCTGCTCACAAGGGTGAGGAGACAATTGTCCCCACTTCTCAACTGCAGCCTTCAATAATTATTTGTGGCTTTACTCATCTTCTTTTAAGCCTGTCTCTGAAGCCACAGACATGGCTGTGAGTGACCCCACATATTCTTTGACATTCTTTGATCCTTTCAAGATCAAAGGGCAACTGAGTAGGTGCAAATGCAGTGAAGACCTTCTTACACCTCCTTCTTATTAATAAGAATCAAAACTCATCAGTCTAATAGTACCTAGCTTTTATATAATGCTTTTCATGAGTAGGTCTTAAAACATTTTGACTATAAGGTTAATATTTCCCCATCTTACAGGTAGGGAAGCCTGGGATGAACAAATTGGGTGGTTTGCTGCAGGTGTTGATCCAGTCTGGTGGCAACCTTCTGGGCCAGATGTATATCTTTGGGTTTGTATGAAACTGAGCTCACAATGATCTGTCACACCTTGAGAGACAATATGGACAGTATGCAGGGCAAGATGTTGGTCATCTGGTTTTTCATAGTGTTTTGATGTGAGCAACTATAATGAAAGTGAAGAAAAAACATCAACCAAAAACAAACTAAAAAACCCCAAACCACTGATGAGCTGGAGCAACTGTGAATACTTTGACTACAGGGAACTGCAACACTTGAACATGTTCTGTTACTTCTTGTGTTGTCTTCATTAAATAGGCCTTGAAAGTGTTTATTTGGTGCTGCTGACAACAGGCAACCCCTAGTCAGTGTGATAGGGTCGTTCAACGGATTGAACTGCGCTGTTTCCTTAGAGATGGGCATCTGTTCTGCCTTTGCACGTATTCAAATCATCTCATTTTACTTATCTAAACTGCTCTGCATACTTCAGCTGCTCTCAAGCAGTAGCTGAGCCTTTTCTTAGATATGAGTATGCTAATGATGTATTTAAAATGTTGGGGATTTTTGGTTCCTTTGCATTTTTAGTGGGATGTGTGAATGGTGTTGCTTCCAATCCTGGTATTGATTGGCCAAGTGTGCCTCTCAATGATATTTATGCTGGGGTGACTCCACTGGAGCCATGGCAAACTAGGGGGACCAGACAGCTGGGGACTGAAAATCATTGCTCCTCAGTGTATATGCAATACACTTGGTGAGGACAGTGCTAGAAGCCCCCTATGATATATGAAGATACATCTTTCTTCTGAGAAGGGAGAACCACTTTAAACAATAGCAGGATAGAAATTATAAATGGCTCTGTTGACTGGGGCCTCATCCTGGTAGACATGAGGCACAGAGTCCCTGCCAGCTCATAGGGTTTTATGATGAGTCTCAGAACATTTATTGCTTTCCCTGAAGTCTTGATCCCTGGAGTCATGTAGATAGTTCACAGTCTCACTTTTCAGTTATTATTATTATTTTAATTAAAAAGAAAGTTTTCTAGGTCTCGGGAATCTTAGTTCACAGTCTCACTTTTCAGTTATTATTATTATTTTAATTAAAAAGAAAGCAGTTTTCTAGGTCTCGGGAATCCAGAGAAATGCTTGAAAACATGAACCTGAGCAATATAAAACTGAGAAAGCAAATAAAAAGAACTCCAAATGCATTATTATTTTTTTAAAAACTCATGGTCTCTTTGTTATTTTTTTAGGCCTGGGTGATGGTTTTGAATGCTTGGAGTTGGCAGTCCTGATCTGAGCCATTCCCTTTTCCGAAGAGGCTGCAAGCCAACAAAAGGTGAATTAAAGCATGTATTTAATCCTGCTTTAGAGATGTAGCACTTTGGAGAGTTTGAGACTGAGGACTCAAGGTCCCATAGGAAGTCTGTAGTGGCATAAAGAACCAATTTCAGATCTTCTAAGTTTCAGTGTTCTCTGCAGTGAAGCAGCCTAGAGCCTCCATTAATGATGCTGTGTTACTTCTGAGCAGCTCAGAATAGTCCTTGACAGGGTATAAATGAGCAGAGATTCAGTGATTTAGTCAGTTCTACAAGGAGAGATCCCGAATCCAAAATACAACTCTGTAAAAAGTGATCTCTGCCTACCAGCTCCCTTCATCTGTGATCAGGAACTCATTTTGTGTGGATTGTGTTTCTCCTGCCACCCTCCACATGTCCTGTGAGAAGGACAGGCACTGAGCATAGAGGAGAAGGAACAAAGGCAAGGCCCAGTGTGGCTGTTTACTCACTCCACGCACTGTTGTCTTTGATCAGATAAGCCTGTGGCCATATGGTGGAATATTTCCAGATCCAAATCAGCCAGAAAAAAAAAGGTGAGACTACGAGACAAACACCAGAACTCTCGAGTTTCGTCTGTCCCAGGTATGTACCTGCCTCATCAAGTCATATGATAGGGAACTGGCTGTGATTCCCATGCCGAGTCCCTTCTAGTTTCATCCTGCTCTAAGGTGTGCCTCTTACTCCAGGTATATTTTCCTGCATCAGATTTTTACCCACTAAATTGGGCAAACTGCTGGGGGGATGAAGGAATCAGGTGTTGGAAACAAAAAACACACCTGCCACGTAGTAGGTAGGTTGTTGCTCTGAAGTTGCCCAGACATGAGACACAAGAAGGCTACAAGGACAGGAGCCAGCTCTGTGAGTGACACTTCTGGTGGCTGGGGCCTGGCAGGTTGACAGACTCTTGTGTTCTCTCTCCACAACCACATCTCCAAACAGAGGCAACAGGTTAGTCCCTTGTCCTAACCTGTCCGTACTCAGTGTGTAAACCTTCGCTAATTCCAAATTTACTGACTTGCATTTATTTTTCTTTCTAAGCTGGAATGCAACCAGGCTTTAATTGATGTCACTCAGCCAAAACTTATTTACCACCTTTTCCTGGTTTCCGTGTGACTTTTGGCCTGTTTGAGTATTTTAATTGGAGGCAAAGTAAAGATTGCTTCAAAATTACATTTGTATGGGAGAAGTTTTTAACCATCCTGTTTAAAGAGTATATTTGCTGAGTGCCAACCCAAACGTACACAGGTACATTAAATAGAAAAGGTCCTTTCAAATTATTACCTGTAAAAGGTAAAATTCTGAAAATTAAATCAAGTAAAACAAACTTCCAAATACATTTAATTGAATGTTAGTCAGTTTTACAGAATACCATGCATTTATTAGCTGAGTATTTTTGAGCTGCTAATCCACACTTTCCTGTTATTGTTGCTGTTTTAACCCTGGGAAAACAATGAAAACTGTTTTTAAAGAACAGACTTAGTAAAATATTTCATAGAGAAGATAGCAAACGGAGTTAATGTGCAGTCCACCTTAGCACAACTCACCAGCACAGTATGAAAACCTTTGCATGCACAATGGCCATAGTTCCAAGGTTAATGCTGATTGACACTTGCCATAAAGTGGCTCTTGTTGTCTGTCTTTGTATTATTACAGCTCTTGGCTTTGGTTGACTTTTTATAAGCTACCACTCTTCCTCACCTCATTTATTTGAGGCTCTGACAGCACTGATAGTATCAGTAAAGATTCCCCAAATCCCTGCCCTATGCTATTTGCTGTTAGCAATTACTTAGGTTAGCAAATAGGGGCAGAGACACTTAAGTAATTGCTAATACCATTCAAATACAGGCTCAAAGCATTAATATAAATGAGAGATAAGACCTCAGCAATTCCTTTTGCACTGCCCCAACTTGATTCAAATGAGGTGATGGCTGTATATTTGCCCTGCTTTAAAGAAGTAATGGGAGAGTGACTCATGCATTTTGCACCAGAGTTCACAGAATCACAGAATGTTGGGGATTGGAAGGGACCTCAAAAGATCATCCAGTCCAACCCCCTGCCAGGGCAGGAACCTCAATGAAATCACACAGGAAGGCGTCCAGGTGGGTTTTGAATGTCTCCAGAGAAGGAGACTCCACACCCTCCCTGGGCAGCCTGTCCCAGGGCTCTATCACCCTCACTGTAAAGAAGTTTCTTCTCAAGTTGAAGCAGAACCTCCTGTGTTCCAGCTCACACCCATTGCCCCTTGTCCTACCATTGGGCATCACTGAGAAGAGCCTGGCTCCATCCTCCTGACATTCACCCTTAACATATTTATAAACATTAATGAGGTCTCCCCTCAGTCTCCTCTTCTCCAAGCTAAAGAGCCCCAGCTCCCTCAGCCTTTCCTCAGCAGGGAGATGCTCCACTCCCTTCATCATCTTGGTGGCTCTGTGCTGGACTCTCTCCAGCAGTTCCCTGTCCTTCCTGAACTGTGGGGCCCAGAACTGGACACAATATTCCAGAGAACTGGACACAATATTCCAGGAGTTATACCTGTTCCCTGTGTGCCACCAGCCACAGGCTCCACTGTCCCTAAGTTGAGCCATTTAATGGTTTCATGCTGCCAGGGATGAACATCCAGCTCTCATCTTTCACATCCAACCCATGTATTAATCATGTTGGTATCGCAGCCTTCAGGTGTAGAACTATGGGCTTTGACTCATGGGTATGAATGCAAGAAGAAATATTGAAACAACTACAAAAAACCCCCTTAAATTTTTGTATGTATTCATGTGGCCCCTCACCTGAGTCTTTATTGTGTTGGAGTCTTGGTTTTGTGTGTCTGCGTGGAGATAAGAGAGGAGGAGAACGCGCGTAGGCACAGAAGAGATTACAAAGTCATTAAGTAAATACCCCGTGTAATCACTGCTTTGTGTGTGGGGCAATTTCTCTAGTGGGTTTAGTTAGACATTTCCAAGTTCCTTTCTTAAAATAAACCTGGCAGATATTTTTGAGCTCTGATCTGATGCCTAAGAAAATTAATGGGGTTTTTCTTTTTCTTCTCTTTTTGTTTTCAATCGTAAAAATTAGGGAAGGGCGCAGTAACCTTGGAAGCTTGCTAAGATACTGCTCTTGAGCCAGACTTTTTTTCTTTTAAAGTTTCATAAAACTTCAGGGAAAGTTTGTTTTTTTTAAAAAAAATGTTTGTTTTTTATTCTGAGCGTCCTGGCCTTGGTCAGTTCTGTGCAAAAAGTGCCAGAATGCCCCAAGAAAGGCTGATTTTGCAGAATTTACAAGCTTACTAGTGCCATGAAGTAGTAAAACAAAATTCACAAGAAAGAAACATTACAAGATTTCAGGAATAAAATGTTTGGGGATACAATTGCCTAAGTATTCTACTAAATGAACACTGTAACTTTTAAGGTCTTTTGTCAGCTATAGAATAGAATAAAAAAATTAACAAAAAAACTTTATAATGTTTATCCATGTTAAAGGCACCCAATTTTACAAAAGATTCTGAGGTGAGTATAATAGGGACATGAATAAAAGTGGAAAAAGATAAATTGAAATTATGTTTTAATGAATTGCAATGGACTCTTACTCTCTGCTACATAAATAACTTCTATGACCTTACCTAATCAGTATCCCTTTTAATTTATATTGTATTTTAAAAGAAAAAAAACCCACTTTTTTTGTTTTCCTAAGTCTTTTTATTTTCTACTGTATGTGATGAAACAATGTCAGCAAAAGTGAAATAACTCGGTGTGTTTAATCGTTGTGACTGACAATGTCCACGAGAATTTGCAGTGTTATTGTAATTCCTGGGAAATTAAGGCTGTGGCATTTGGTGTCCTGTGAGGAGATTGCTTTGGTTGAGCTAAGAGCAGCCCAAGGTTTCAGGAGCTGTTTCTCAGCCACATCATGAAACAACCACCACTGAATCTGGTTCAACACCTGAAGAGGGATCAGACTGGAGGAGCTGGAGGGGATAAAGCAAAGAGGCTTGTGGAAAAGATGGGATCTTCACCTCGTAATTTCTATCCATATTTTGAAAAGATCCTAGGATTTTTAAGTATCCAACCTCCCATTTTTTTTCTGTGAAAGCCAGGTAAGTAGTTCACATATGACTCTCTAGAAGTCTCTAGTCTCTACTTTTTGGAGGTTTTTTTGAGAGAAGGGGTTTGGTGTGGTAGAGAGCTCCTGCAGAAGTGTCTGTCTGGTTCAAACCAGAGCTCACAGGACGTTACTGCTTCAAGGGAGCAGTTCCAAGTTGAATTGAGTTGATGTTTCTATGCCATTATTCTTTGACCATGCAAGAACATACAGGGGTGTGGGAGAGGGGAAGAGCCTAAGGCTAGTCTTTAAATCTCACATAATATGCATTTTGTTGGAGTCACTGTCTTAATTCTATATAATCTTGTACCCTGGCAACCCACCTTTATCCTGAGGAATGGGTAACCCTCTTCTTAGAAGAATGGGTACTCTAATGAATGATGCAAAATGCTGTCTGTGTTTAGTATCTTCATTAATAGCTGTGAAATTTAAACAAAAGCTTTTCTGTGATGTGTGTGAGAAAATGTTGTGCTTGTGGTGACATTTGGATGGTAAATGTATGGCAGTTTACCTCATAAACAGAGCAGGAACATCCTTGGAGTGAGATCCTCTTCTTCTTGTCCTTTTTACGCTGGTTAGGGCAGAAATATCACCTGCAGATTGTGGCTTGTTTTGCACTTTTGATCATTTTCACCCACTTGCCATCTTGTGAAGCTGGAACTGGCATCCCAGGAGATCCCTGCAGCGTGCCCTCTCAGACCTGCAAGGCCATACCCCTGCCCACAAGCCTACAAGCAAGCGGTGTATGGACAGGCACCAGTGACAGATCTTTCAGATGTTGTCTGAAGGTGACATGGGACAGTGGACAGGCAGGACATGGAGCTCACCAGACCTGTAGCTGTTCTGGAGACCTCTCTTTCACTGCAGGGTAGACTTTACTATCAATTCTCATTGACAAACACCCCTTGGACTGGCAGCCAGCTTCTGATGGGAGGAAGAAGTCAAGAGCCAGGTTGCTAAGACAATTGCCAAGATAACAGCTTATCCAAACAGGTCTGTTTATTCTGCAATTTATTCAGTAAATTGCCCTGTCTGAATTAAATTTGATGGGAAATTATTCTGGGCATGGAACATAGCTTACAATATGTCCACAGCTGCCATGTGTCTCCCTATTTGAATTAGAGCGAATCTGATCCTTAGAAAATGTTATTTTAAAAAATTGAAATCTCTTGCAAAAAAAATCCGTCCTGTTGATAAAGGCCATGCAAGCAATTATCTTCAATATCAGCATCTGCCAAAAATGTAGGCTATGAGATCTCTGCCACGTCATTGTTATTCGCACTGATTAGAGTTTCATTAGATTCATACTTTCTTCAAAATATTCTGGCAGGAATTGAAAATCTCGCTGTAGAGGTCAATACAATCAATCTGTCATTCTTTCTGTTAAAATCTTAAACTTCAGTTTAATCCCCAGTACTATGCCCTTTTTAAAATAAACCTGGTGACTTTATGCTTCCAAAGCTTTAGATAACAGGTGGAACGAGTAGAGGGTGAAGCCATAAAAGAGTTTCTTGTTCAGTTCGGTAGCCTGTGCTTACTGACTTGTCCTCATAAATCCTGCCCAGAGATACACCTACCTGCACGGTAACAGCAGTTCCTGTGCAAATAAGGCAGCTTTGCACTTTGAAATCCATTTTTGGCTGGGATGCATTCCCTGAATATTTCCTTCCAACTTCTTGCTCACACACAACACAGGTAGATACACACGAACACACGCTCGCTCGCTTATTCACCCAGCACAGACAGAGCCTTTTTCACCACTCTGTAAAAGGAAATAACGTGGCCATGATTTACAATATTTTCTTCCTTAGATCTGCATTGCTGACAGCCACTGCCACACTGGGTTACAGGAGATGCAGTGTAAGTGAGCTCTGGGGACATATGGAGAAACACACACGTGTGTTTGTAGGTGCACGGAGACAAGTAGGTTTCTGTGCGTGTGTATGCAGAGAAGGTATTAATCATCTAGATACTGAAAGCTCTGATTTCTAGGACAAAAAAGAATAAATAGAACTTTTCTTCTTCTGTTTA
>NW_010318349.1:41618-65290 GCF_000700745.2 Antrostomus carolinensis | reverse complement strand
GGCTGGGGGATGAAGGGATTGAGAGTAACCCCTGCAGTGCTGTGTCCAGCTCTAGGGTCCTCAGCACAGGAAAGACATGGACCTGCTGGAGTGGATCCAAAAGAGGCCACGAGAGAGTTGAGGTTGTTCAGCCTGGAGCAGAGAAGGATCCAGGGAGACCTTATTGTGACCTTTCAGTACTTAAAGGAGGCCTATGAGGAAGATGGGGACAGACTTTTTAGCAGGGCCTGTAGCGATGGGGCAAGGGGAAATGGCTTTAAACTAAAAGAGGGGAGATTGAGACCAGATATAAGGAAAAAATCGTTTACACTGAGGGTGGTGAGACCTTGGCCCAGGTTGCCCAGAGAACTTCTAGAAGCCCCATCCCTGGAAACATTCCAGGTCAGGTTGGACGGGGCTCTGAGCAACTTGATCTGGTTGAAGATGACCCTGCTCACTGAAGGGGGATTGGACTTGATGACCTTTAAAGGTCCCTTCCTTCCCAAACTAGTCTGTGATTCTATGAAAAGTGAGTTTAGGAGATGTGAGATGTTACACTCCTGAGCAGCAGCAGCACCACCTCCCTGCCTGGCACAGCCCATCAAGTGTCTGGGGCTGCAGATGAGCAAGAGCCAACCCGATGAGTCTTTCCTTTCATTGCCTACGTGTACATTTCTACAAGCTGTGAATTAAAAGAAGCAATTGGAATGAAATTTTCAAATGTCAAGTACTTTGATCCTTCACCTCTCTCACTTTGTCAGCTGTGAGTGAGAGAACATAAGTGACGAGGATGTTTTTTTCTGCTGAGAAGATCTCAAATGTTGAATTTATAGAAAAAGTACTGTTGCAAACACGTTGCTGTGTATAGCCTGTAGGTATATCAATCTATCTTTAGGGAAAAAACAATCAAACAAAGGCAAAAGGACTAGTTTTATAGCATACGTAGCCACTGTTTCAAATCATACAGGATGCAGTTTAAGGGGAAGGTCCCATCTTGTGCTCTGTGTGATTCCTTCAGCTTTGCCCTTGAGCCCATTAAAAATATGGTAAAGGTATTATTTTCTTTTTCATCATAGGCATATGTTGGTGAACTTGGCAATGCCAGGTTTACGGTTGGACTAGATGATCATAATGATCTTTTCCAATCAAACTATTCTATGATTTTTAGTATGGAAAGATTCAGTAACTAGCTAAAGTTGGTTTCAGGAGGTGAACTGATTGCTACCTTTGGACTAGATGATCATAATGATCTTTTCCAATCAAACTATTCTATGATTTTAGTATGGGAAGATTCAGTAACTAACTAAAGTTGGTTTCAGGAGGTAAACTGATTGCTACCACCTACTTTATCTCCTGAGAGTAACTTTGATCATAAAATTCCAAGGCTGACCTTGGTTTGGGTTATAGAAAGACTATTGCATTCAGTTTGACCTTCACAATCTAGATTGAAAAAGATAAAAGGATTAGCTGAAATTGAACACTGTGCCTAACATCCAAGAAAGGGAAAAAATAGCTTAAGCCATGGTACCTATAAATTATACATGAGAAGCCTTATATGCTAATATTATAATCTTATGTCACCAGGCTTCTTGCATTAGCTGGATGTGTAGGTGTCTTATTAGGTGAATAGTAACAGTCACTTTAAAAATAACACATAGTCCTGGAGGAGGAGATTTACTTTTTTTATAGTCAGAAAACTGAAACTGCATAAAATATTTGTAAAAACTTATATTTTTATATAAGCACAAGATTTCCAGTAAACTGTATTGCTTTTTCTCCTGATATTTATTATTTTTTTCCCCATAATAGCAACAAACTTAAACAATTCCAAATGTAACGGAGGGAAATTCACTGTGTTCTTCATGCCCTCCAGTTACTGTGATCAGCTGAAGGCAAAGCTTTGTCAACGTTGTTATTTGCCTTGTTCAAGTTTCCACTGTGACTGTGTCACCCTCACCTGGGGTTCCTTCCAGCAAGCATTGGCACAGTGTTAGGGAAGGGTACTTTCAGTAATTAACTTGATAGATGGTTTCTATCAAACAACTCATCCCTATGAACTGCTACTGAGACTCCCCATGTGGGAAAAGGTAAGTAAAGTTTGACCCTAAATAACTCCAAGATCTGTAAATAGCTCATGTAGAATAAATCATGTCTTTTGTACTTGGGCCCAGGTTTGCTCTGCACATGGAGGTGCTGTTCTGCAGAGAGGTGGATGTCAGAATTGGTTCTTACAGTTTGGATTATCATTTAAAATATGCTTTTCTGTTTTTTTTTTTTTTGTTTGTTTGTTTGTTTTTTTTCAAGATTGCTGATCGTTGATATAAATGTTATTTATTGAGTAACAAGATGTATCAGAGTAAAAAGTTTTTAAGTGTAGAATGGAGATTCTTGGAAAATTTCCACTACTATCTTTTAGGACAAAGAAAAGATGTTTCTGTAGAACTTACTGTTGCTTATCACCGAAAGCATGTTAAAACTTTTTCTATGTTCTTTCTTCTTTAGAATGTAATGCTTCATGCTCCACAGACTGGTATCTTGTGATAATGTTATGTAGAGTCATTGCTTTCTTTAAACACTCATAAATTAATAACAATCATCATGCCACTGTAAAAATGACCTATTTTTTTTTAATCTTTTGATTTTGATGCTTTGCTGTCCAAAGTGTATTGTCCTGTCCTGAAACCTTCCACACTTAGCCAGGCACCAATATTTTCAGAATACTTTATATACCTGTAACTTAGTAAACTAAGATTTCTTCTTTCTCTTTCCAATCCTTAGCTATTTAATTTTTTATTTTTTATATTTTTTTTTAAAGTCTTGCTAATTCCATTCCCCAGGACTTGTGTTGCTGATACAGTGCCTTTGGCAAACTGCAGCACCTTAGCTGTCACCGCTGGTATTTTTTATCTTGGCAGCAAAAAACCGGGCAGATCTGTATAATCTTCAGCATATTTATAGCGCTGATTTGATTTATTGTTAGTTCTGACACAGAGGTGCTGACTGTCGACATGCAATATACCTATTGATTAAATCAGGCAAGAAAAGACACTGATAATGAAAAAGTAGAAGTTTCCTCATGATGGCCCAGAGCTGCTATGCTTACCTGCCTCCCCCACGCTCCCTAGGAGTCTTCAAAATCTTGAATTACAAAGTAACTTGTAAAAATAAGGGCTAAAATTACTGAGCTTCACCTCAACACATGAAAACCCTGGACCTGGCTGTGTGATGTTTTCCAGGGCACGTGTCCAGACTGCACACATGACTTCTGTGCATTTCAATTTTAAGGGCATTTCAATGTATTTTCTAGATTTTTTTCTTATTGGCATGTGCTGTGACAGTGTGCTGACAGCAACTTCTACTTCTGGTTATTATTCCATAATATTTTTAAAGCAACATAAAAAGTGGGATGGTCCACTCTTCATTGACCACCAACCTGGCTGTTCATCGTAAACTTGGATAATCTCATTTGTCAGGAAGCCCAAAATTTGGGGACCGTTTCAATTCTTAGGCAGGTTAAGCTTTCCGAATTATTTTGGACTGAAACGTGCCTTTTGTTTACCAACCCATTTGTTTTCAGCAGCATAACCTGGTATGAACTGTCTCTGAGCTTAAAATGCATAAATAAGCTGCGTTCCCTGTGCTGAATCGAAGTGTTGCTCAGGATTCCTCTGGATGCTCTGTGATGGTTACTCTAAGCAGAATTAATTTGGTTTTTTTGGGTTTTTTGGGTTTTTTTAATTAAAAGGCAAACACTTAGTTAAGTTTTTTAACTAAGACTTAATTTAGTATAACTTAAATTAGCCCTTAGCATTAAAATACACTAGACATAGTAAAAAAGTTATTAAACTGATAAAATAATAGCATGAAAAGAAAATTCATATTTATTATGGGGAATCACTTTATATTGCATATCAATAAGTACATTAAATAAATTAAATGACAGCATTACATTATATCCCCTTCTCATTGCTCTGGCAAATATTTGCAGTCAGACCAACTCGTGCAGGTGAATTCCCAATGTCCCACTTGTGCCAATTCCCATTTGTACCTTATACCCACTAAGGTGTCCTTGGGAAGGTGCTGCTGTTCCCAGCAGAGGGGAAGAATTTACTAAACTGGACTAAAAATTCTTGTAAGCAAAGAACCATGTGACTCATTTACTTCATTAACCATCATCCACAATGGTTAGGTCTACCATGAACTTGCAAATGATAATGGCTCAACTTCCAGAAAACTTGTACTGGACAAAACTCTTGTTTAGAGATTTTGAGGTCAGATTGCTTAAAATATTGCTTGTTATACATCTTCCTTCTTTTAACATGAAGATAATAGTGTGGTGCCATCCCTTCACTTTGCCATGGTTCTCAAACTCTCCACAGAAATGTTTGTTGAAAAATGTTTCATTTATTTTAAATATGGAATGCTACAAATAATAATATTTGCCCTTAAGAGATGTCTTTCAGAGCTAAAGATGAAATTGCCTGTAGGGGCAGATAATTCATTAATCCAACAGAGTGTAGGTGGGGCTCTGTTAATCTGAGATTTTATTGTGGAGAACTTGGAGACTTCAACTGATAATTCATATTATAGCCATAAAGGCAATTATTTTTTGCAGGAGAGACAGCTAATGCACAGAGATAAAAATGATTATGGATAAGGTATCCAGTAAGGCAGTTCAGACACTGAAATTCTCAGTTTGTTGCCTCTAAAACTAGTCTGGACTCTTTAATGCTGGTCTGGATTACGAGAAAAATAAATGATAATTAATAATAAATTTAACTGTGATGTTTCCATAGAGATGATGTTTAGCATAAAAATAGCTGAAACATTTTGACATTGATTGCGAGACTATAGTTTATAACATCTTGTTTTAATACTTTTACTAACCCTCAGCAATACTAATGTATAGACATAAAGCCTTCTTTTTTTTCAGCAGGACAGCTTGTGTAATGAAATGTGTGAAGATAACAAAATTTGTCTTTAAAATAGTAAAAGACAACTTCTCTATGAACTGTAACATGTGACTTAGCTTATTACATCAAGGAGAGGTTAAAAGGAATATCGTAATGTAAATTTCCACAAATGAGTTGGATGTTTCTAGGCCTGTAGTGTAGAACAAGGGAAGAGTAAATGTTAGTCATTAGAGATGTTTGAATTTTGTGGAAGAAGTTAGAAGCATTGCTTTTGGTTAGTTTACTTTATTGGCAATGACTGCAGGAATATTGTCAGGCTAGCTTCAAGTCTTTCTAGAGGTGAAACAAAATTATCTCCCTGAACAGTCTACTGAGCAGCCGATGTGAACAGAGATTTTTTGGGTTTCATCCTAGAAAAGGAGCCAAATCTGATGAACGTGGTGAAACGGAAGATTCAGTGATTATGATATCATTACACAGGAAATTTAGTTTAGGTTATTTGCACTGCATGGTAGATTTTAGCAAGGGTAGAGTTGGAATAGCAAGCTGATGGAAGTCCAGGAAGGTAAAATTACAGGATAAAGAATGCCTGTATTTCAGCAGGGGAAGAAATGAAGCCTGCAGAATGATGATGCCATTGCAAGCTAAGAGCTGGGCTGTGGTTGATGCAAATCATCGCATGCTTGGGTTGTGCTCAGGGGTGGAAAGTCTTCCCCAGCTATGAAGCAGCAGCCTCCATTGCTTAAACACTCAAGAATTTTGGGCAGGATTGGATCATTCTGGTAACTCAGGGTGCAGAGTGGTGTTGAGTAACCTTGACTTTGTTGATGTGATACAAGCTTAGGGAGGTTCTTTGAGACTGCTCTTTCTTTGGCCGTGTATGGTTTTGGATAGTTAGTTCTGGTCTGTAGATAGTTGCTGGTGCATTTGAATGAGAGTAATTTAAACCCATTCAACTGAGATTAAATAAAGAAGAGAAAAACCCACTGATAATGAAAGAGGAGACAGCTGATCACATGTGCAGATGGCCAATCTGAGATTACACGTCAGCAACTTGATTTCAGGAACAGAAATGAAGAAACTCTGAATTTCTGAGATAATTTACTGTAAATTTTACCTAGAATCTATCATTTATATGCATCTGGAAAGCCTGGATGAAATTTAACACTGCATACTCCCTTGAACAATGCATATGTTCAACCAATTTCATCCAGGTGCAAATCTGGAGGGAAATCATTTCTACTGGATTTAGGATTGTTACAGTAGGGTGCATCTCCAGTTGACTGTAACGTAGAGCTGTTTAATTTGCTTGCATTAAATACCATATGCTCTCTCTTTGTGCCAAACACTATACCAAACATTTGCATGCTGTTGTCAGTAATATTTCCTTTAGGAGTAATGCCATGCCATTTAAAAAACCCCACTCTCTAAAGCTCTGTTCTGTTTCTGCAAAATCTATATTGCTCACAGACAATTTTAGTCGAGGAGCAACAAGACTGTTCTTCCTTTTGGGTGCAAAAGCACTTCCATAATTCAAGTTGTCAAAAAAAAAGAAGAAAAAAAGTATGTAGATGTGTCAGCAATGTACCACTGCTACTTAGCTATGGGTTTGGGTTTTTTTTATGCCATTGTATTAAAAACAAAAAGCTTTTCTAGGGAAATTAATGCTTCTCCTTTTTAACTACATATCCTAATTCAAGCTAATATCCTGCTGTGCACAAATACCTCCAAAACTTAAAATGAAATTGTTTTGGCTTCGGGAAATGAAGATAATCAAGTGATTAGTGGACTATGTGACTAATTAGGACATTTGACTTTCATTCCCAATGAATACCCGTGACTGGTGAATCTCTGCGTCTGTGAAATGAATGCAACTAGATCCAAATCACTCATAAAGGACGTCCTAAAAATGCTTTGAGATCCCTTGTTAAAAAACACTTCAAAGGAGCAAAGAAGCATCAGCTGCAGTGGGGTTGGGGCTGGAAATCCTGGTCTGCTGGGACTTGGGGCCACGCTTGGGTGAAGAGGACTTACCACAGTGCACAGGAGGGGGGGAAGCAATTACAAGGGCTATTTCAGAAATTTTTAGAGTCATCTTCAGAAAATCTGGCAATATAGTATCTGTCCTAAGTTGCAGCAATAGTGATTTCTGGTCCAAGACCCTCATTATCCAAGGTCCCAATTTGTTGTGCCAACTCACCCTGTTTGTCACGTCTGCTTCAGTGACAAAGGCAAAAGCAACAACCTCGCTGGGTGTCTGGGTGATATGCAACGTTAAAAAAGAAGGTGTTGAGTAGATACATTCTCTAAATAACTCTTAGGAAATTAATAAAGAACCCAAACCTTTAAGTGTGTGTTTACAAAAGAAAGAACTGAAATATTTGTTGGACTGCATATTGTAATCATATAAAGTGCTGTTATTTCTTACTAAAAATGATAAAGTACATTTTAAGTGCTGTTATTTCTTACTAAAAATGGTAAAGTACACTTAAAATACATGTTTTAGACAATTAAGAATTCTAGTTTGCATGTTTGATGGGTTTTTTTGTTGTCTTCTTATTTCTCTCACTCTGACATATACGTGCTGCTTCTACAGTCTGTTAGAGATCTTATTATAAAGAACTCAACAAAGATTATACCAATATCTCATTATTTCTGCTTTTGAGTCTCTAGATAATCACAGGGAATTTATTTGGGTACTAATCTGGAAGTTGTTAAGTGGCTGTGCATGACTTCCACTGAAAATCAGCGCTAATTAAAATATAATTATTTTAAATTGTCATGATACTTCAGAAACAATATTAGAAACACGGAAGGGGAAACTGAATGAATTGATTTCAAATGAGAACCTCATGTCACCCAGACCATTATGGTGATTTCAAATGTAATTCTTCTGAAACAGGGGGTAGATAAGCAAAGGTCAGGTAGTGCCTGAAGAAAATTAATGACCTGATCTGATCACATTGTGAAGCATTGCTGGGATCAACATGAACTAATTGCTGTGATTTGTCATTATTGTAGCAGAGGTGTTGGTCTAGCAGGCAATGGTGCACAGTTTGCCTTTCACCAAACTCTGCCATTAAGAACCAGGGAGCAGTAAATGCAATAAAATCATAAGAGTAAACTTTAAAGTAAATCATGATTAATAAAATCCTAAGAGTAAGCTTTAAAACAGTGACAATGTGTAAAATCAGCATCAGGCTTTGCTGCTGTGGGAGGCTATGGAGGATATTTGCTCTGGGATCTTCAAAAGGGGTTTGCACAAAAACATGGTCACAACCAGACCCTACCATGCAGGGATGTACCCTCTGGTGTTATCATCAATCAGGTAGTTTACTGACTGTTTGAGCCACTAAAAAAGTGACTAAAATCACAAAGGATGTTATTTCTTATTATTCATATTTTATCAATACATTATTAATAATATTAAATACTTTAATTTTAAAACTTTAAACTAAAATTAATTTCATATTAATTGTGGTGGGTTGACCTTGGCTGAATGCCAGGTGTCCACCAAGCTGCTCTATCACCCCCTTCCTCAGGATGGGGAAGGGAGAAAATGAGATTAAAAATGAAAACAAACTCATGAGTTGAGACAAAGTCTTTTCATACTTTTGAAGGTAGAGGCAGCATTAATTCATTTGCAGATCCAGACTCTCATTTCCAGGTGCGTTTCAGGAAGCATCTCTGTTCTCGGTGAACTCAACTTGGACTCCTCTGTTTTTCCCAGTGTCCCTGTGGCACAAAGCAAACATGGGTAAAGCTGGAGATGGAGATGTATAGACATTGCTCTTCAAGAACTGCAATTTTGTTGTAAAAAGTGCTGGCTTTGTATTTTCAGGGAGAGGCAGGAGTCATACCTGAGCTTGGCACAGCATGATACCCAAAGGCAGCATGTATCAGTCCTTCTGTAGAATACTGCTCAATAATTTTAGCCTTGAAGTGTGTTTTCCTCTTTCAGTTGTGTCTTTGAACTCACTGTTTGCAAAGCTGTGTGAGAGCATGTGCTGGTGTTTCCTTCTTGAGAGGTACAATTTCTGAAGCTTTTCCCACTTTTGTTCTAGAAACTTTGAAGGGGAAAAAAAAAATTGGAAAGTTTCCTTCCGATAACTGTGTGTAATTTGTGGTAATTTGCAGTTACTTCCTCAATAATTCATTTGACAAGCTCAGCCTTTACTGTGGCAGAGGATTAATCTCGCAGACCCGAGTGTGTCCATATGCTTACATGCAAATCTGACATACTGCAATGTTCCTGCGATTAACTTTACTGTTGGATAATGGAAGCTGGTAGCCTTTAATGTGGTGCATCTGCCTTTGACTACTATCAAAAATTTGAGGTGGCAGTAAATAATGAAAGAGCTTTGTTTTCTCTCTAGCTCCAAAGAAAAAACAAGGCAAGGGTGGGGAGAGAGAAAAGAACAACATTAATTTTTATTTTATTTCTTTTCTTGCTCAGCCTAGAAGAGGCAAAGGAGAAATTCAAAGAGCTCAATGAAGAGATGATGCTTCTGCATCTTCCTCCTGTGGTGTGGTCCTGCCTAGTGTTCTGGTGAAGCTCAGGGCACTTACGTGTGCTCATCCAGCCTGCAGCCATTCAGATGGACTTTCAGAACTCACTCAATGCTATTTAGTGGAAAAAAGAGAAGTCTCCATTTTCAGGACATACGTTATGTTCTTTTTCAGAGAAGGAAGCAAATCCAAGTTCAACCTACTTTTGAGTTGGCATAGCTGTGATTTAGACCTTGTCCCAAGAGGGAAAAAACAAAATTTTCAGGTTTTTCCTATGGTTTTCCTCCCCTGACACCAGCAGGTAAGAACAAACTCATCTCTCTCTGGAGAGTTCTGCCTCACTCCTCCCCTGACACCAGCAGGTAAGAACAAACAATGACTCCTCTCCCTCTGGAGAGTTCTGCCTCAACTGCTGCTTAAAGAGCATACCCATGGCATTGATTTTCTTTGGATTTGTTTCTCCTCAGACCACCTTTGAATTTGCCACTGTACAAATAATATAAATAGCAAATAGGGATATTATAAATTGATTTTCATATAAAATCCAGGGGCAGTCTCAAGGACAAAAAGCAATTTTTCTTCTTATTAATCTGTAATTTGAAATAAAGAATTTGATCAATATTGGCAGCTTTTTCAAACATTGGTGAAGGTTGCTAATTAGCTACAAGCCAACACCATTAATATTTGTCTGAATCCCTAAATACCTGATGCTGGTCACAGTGAGATGGGTCATAGCTGATGATGTCCAGAACCTGCAGAGCAGGGATTTACCATGTGGGACAGGGAACCCAAATTTTTCTGCTCATGATGCTGCAGTGGGAGAAAGAAGCCTTCAGAGGTAGGGGTGGAGCATGCTAATTGTTTCCATGTGGCTATAGGGCTTCCAGACCTAAGCTGGCCTTGCTCAGCTCTTCTGCACGAGTCCCCTCAGTGCTTCCAGCTATGAGATCAACACAGGCAAAGGAGACAAGCTGCCATGTGGGAATGACCTCAATCTGCTTTCTGCTACCAGCATGGCCAAAAGAAGAGCGAGCAAATATAAAAAATTGGATCCCGTCTGTGTGGACACCATGGAGAATGATGGAAACGGTTTGTTACTTCACTCACTGCTGAAAATCTTTGCTGTTTAGCAGACAAAGTGTTTTTGTATGACCTGTGGTGGCAGTTTGGATGATGGGTCTGTGCTTCGAGGATGCTCGCTGATCCAGCACTCTGCTCTGCTGCGTCAGGACAGTGCTGGAGGTCTCCAGAGCAGTACAGGATCGGTCTTTGTGTGGATACAGCAGTCTGCAAAATTTAGGCTTTTATCTTGTTTTAGAAGTTGTTTCAGCTCTGCTAGAAAACAGAACTTTTAAAGAAGAAATGAATAGATTGAAGGAACAACTATTGGAATGGAAATGAGTTTCATATTCTGCAAAGATCAGAGATAGATTGACACTTAAAAACCATCAGGTATCTGAACATTTCAGGTATTTAAAGGTGATGCAGCTGTAGTTCAGTGTGGAGCGTTTCATTTCTCTGTAATGAGAATATCAATTCCCTTTTGAAGCCTGTTCTCTGGACTATAAATATGTTTTCCACTCAAGAATTTTACAGAAGCTGCTGTTCGTATTGCTGGGTGTGCTGCACGATGCTGCTCCATAGCTGGAGTCTTCTGTTGCAGTTTGTACAGGCTGCTGGCTGCATTTCCTTCTGCCCAGTACCTCCACAAAATTATTTTCTCTCTAAATAAAAGAAAAAATTGAGCTATTTTTTTATTATTATAATTTTTTACAGCCTCAACGTTTGTGACCCACTCTGGACGTTGCACTTGCAAAACCTTTTTAGTGAAGGACGCAGAAGTATTGGTCTGTAGCAAGAGGGAACTGCCCACAATACACCTGTATCTATAAGTGCACACGTACACATAAGCCATCTTGAGGTTCCTGCTCCGGCAGGGGGATTGGACTGGATGATCTTTTGAGGTCCCCTCCAATCCCCAACATTCTGTGATTTCTGTAATCTCTTTTAGCTGGTGTCCTTGTGGGAGAACTCGTGGTAGTGGTTCAAAGCTCTAGCAAGGGAGGTTTAAACTGGAGATAAGGAAACATTTCCTTACTGAGAGGGTGGTAAAACACTGGAACAGGCTTCCTAGAGAGGTGGTCGATGCCTCAAGACTATCCATGTTTAACAGGCATTTGGACAACGCCCTTAACAACATGCTGTAACTTTTGGCCAACCTTGAGTTGGTCAGGCAGTTGGACCCAACTGAAATATTCTATAGAGAACAGAATATAGTTTGTCATTGGACTTCATGATCTTAAAGGTCTTTTCCAACTGAAATGATTCTATATATTCCCTCTCCCATCACTTAAGAACAAACATGAGGTGTATTGTGATGAACAGGCAATAGAACGAGAAGAAATGGCCTCAAGTTGCACCAGGGGAGGTTTAGATTGGATCTGAGGAAAAACTTCTTCACTGAAAGGGTAGTCAAGCATTGGAATGGGCTGCCCAGGGAGTTGGTGGAGTCACCTTCCCTGGTGGGATTTAAAAGACAGGTAGATGTGGTGTTTAGGATCATGGTTTAGAGGTGGAATTGGTAGTGTTGGGTTTACAGTTGGACTCAATGATCTTAAACGTCTTTTCCAACCACTGCGATTCTGTGATGACCATAAGCTCTAAAAGTGGCCATTCCTAATTTCTGCAATTACTTAATCTTTCTTTCCATATGCTCTCATCTGAGGTTGGTAGAAATTAGTTAAGCCTTTAGATTATTTCTGCAAGATTTCAACACTTCATATTCCAAAGAGTTGAGCAGGTGAGAAGCTGCGGTCAGAAGAGCACAGGGTGTGATGCAGAGGGTCACGCTGCTGTTTCAGAGAGGGGACCAGTGGTCATACCCCTTTCAGTGCTGAGCTGAGTCTCCATCTACAAACATGCTCCTCACAATCTGCCAGAGGTTGAGTGCATCAATTAGGCAATATTTAATTAGCTGTTGGAAGTTGCACGACTGAGAGAGGCTCTGGGAAAAATCTTGTCAGATGAAAGCCATTCCCTTTTTCTTCTCTGGAGTGTTTTATGGGTCCCTGAATCCTGATTCCTTTCATTTCTGCACTGGCAGTGCTGTGTGTGAGCATTGCTCTGCGATGCTGCAAAACAGGGGCAGCTTTATTGATTAAAATGGGTCAATAAAAATTTATACTCACTTAGTGGAGGGACTTGAGCTTTTCACTTCATTTTTACAGATATTTAATCAAGGGAAAACACAGAGCAGGGGGCTACGTATTTGAGCTTCAGGGTGAGCAAAAAAAATGAAGTATACCAGTTCAACAGGTATCCTGATTTTGTTTGGAGTAAAGTTGCCAGTACAAGAAGTAGTTTTTTCTCCAAATATAAAAATACCTTTTTAATTGCAACCAATCTAGCATGATTGCTTTTATTTTAGAGCATCGGGATGATGAATCATGCTGAGATAATTGGCTTGAATAAACTGTCCTTACCTATGCAAATAAAAGATGGAAAAATTGCATCTATTCTGAACATGTGTTGTTTCAGAGGGAAAAACATCCAGAAATACGGAGGTTAAAAACTAAGATTTGGGCTCACCCTCTGCACTTAGTAGTGCTTTTAAAATTTTACTTCATATTCAAAATGTGCTAAAGAATTTCACCTTTTAAAATGAATCCACAGTGCAGTAAATACAGTCATGCCTGCTGAGCATTGAGTAAAATCTGGACTAACTTCTGACTATTGTGCAATCGTCCTGGTCTTGTTCAACTGTTGACAATATGTGTGGGAGAGTTACTGGAGACAAATACCACCTGGAGTTTTTGTCTATGGTGATTTGCTCTTGAAGGTTTTAATTTTGTGGGGGTGTATTTGTAAAGTGTAAGAACATTTTGGGAAATTTAATCATAATGTATTAATACAATTATTTTTTTTTAAATCAGAAAATCTCATCAAGGATTTTGCAGACTTTTCCCTCCTATTTCTGTGATGCCCGTGGGCCATAAAGGTTTTGCAAAGAATTAACAGCAGTTTTTTCTTGACTGAGAGAAGATGACCAGTATCAGGGACTCCTACTTGTGCCCAGGACTCTATCTCCATGTCAGCAGACAGATCCAGACCATGCCATCTTCTTTGGTAGGAGGACTCACACCATTTTAGTAAAGACGGAAGAGCTGCAGAGATGCTTGACAAGTTATTAGTGAGGGTGAAGGGGAGCACTCTACTTTCAGCTGTGTTTGAATCAGACCATGAGGAAAAAAGATCTTTAAGAATACATTTTTCGTGATAATTATAGTTATTTTAAATGTATTATATTATGAAGCCAATACCTTGAAAATCCTGGAGTGTGCCTATGTGCTTTGTGAGGAAGGAGGTGTGTTGCTGTCTTTGGGTTGCCACATAACTTCTCTGAAGAGGGACAGAGATATTAGCAGTGCCTGGTGCTTTCCCAACTCAATGCTCCAAGGAACTGACAAGGAAGGAAGAACTAAACTGATGCCAGCTCCTGTGTGTAGGAGGACAAAAGTCTCTACCTTTGCCTGTGAAAGGAAAGCAAGAGCTTTGAGAGGAGAAGATGGTTTTCCTGGCCCTGCTGATGTGTCCTGGAGGTGAGATGTGCAGGCTGGGGATTTTTTTTAATTAATTTTATTTTTTTTCCCTTTGTAGGACCTGAGGACCACTGGTGTGCAAACAGTACACTTTATTTTTTGCCCCTGGCTCCCCCTGTGAACATTTCTCCATTGCAACTTGCTTCACTCTGTTATGAGGTGACTGTGTTCCCAGACATACATCTCCTTTCTCCTTCCTTCCAGTCAAAAGTGGCTTAATGTCAAAGTAGATTATGAAATTTAAGAAAGAAAACTGTTATAGAATGATCACCAGAAATATTAAAGTATAATTGGAAGTGAAAGATTGGAGTTATAAACTTCAACGTAATTAATTATCGTTGCTGTATGTACAACTTCTAAAATCATTCTTTCTGAACTGTATCATTAATATTAGAATTATTTGGCTAGGAGACAGCAGAATTGTTGTATATATATGAATATAATGAGTTAGTCAGATTACTATTATTCCTAGAAAAAAAAAATCTTCAGTGGAAGACAAATTATTGGTATTAAAGAGAGTGGGTACTTTTACTATTTGGCAGTCTTTTTTTTTTTTTTTTTTTTTTTACAATACAGCAGAGACTAGAGGTTCATAATAGATTTTTATAACAATAAAGAGAAAATTTGAATCTTTACTAATAATCAGTTAATACTGCCGTATGATAACCTGATAAATGAGGTCTAAAAGGAGAGCTATCATTCTGAGGCAGCAATTCCATGAAAGATTGGATTAAAATAGCTTAGAAAACACTAGAAAAAGTCATGGCTGTGGATGGGTGAAAAAGGATGAGGAAGAGTTAGCTGGTAAAATGAAAGGGGAGAAATAGGAAACAGGATGAATGGCAAACAAAAAATAAACGGCAAAGAACCGACTGTTAGACTCAGGCAGCAGCAGTATTACCTGTCCAGGAGCTTGGAGGAGGAGAATGAATAGCGCCTGTCTGTGACAACCTAACAAGTTGTCGCAGGTCTCTGGAGAAATGTGGATGTGGTTGGGATATTTGAGTCTGGAAAGAGTCAGAATAAATATGTGAATTTGAGTACCAAAGCATGCCATGTTGCTGTTTGCCCCTTTCCCAGAGAAGGTGGTCGTGGTTTAGCATTTGGGAGATGTTTGGAGTTTGGAAAGTTTGCAATGTATTGAACTCGGAGCTTCTTTTTAGGAGATTACCTATTTTTTTTGCTTAATATTCTTTCCCACCTTTCCTTTTCTTCTATTTTTTCATATTATTTTGCCTCCTCCAGTATGGAAACTTGTAGTAATACAGTCAGAAGTGGTAAGAGTCTTGATTCTTCTTGTGTGATGTTTCTCCTCATGCTCCAAGGCTCTAGAATTGGGTGTCCTTGGGCTGTTTGCAAACCGTACCTGCTATGGGATTACCTGTCCCACCAGCATGGATTCCTGTAGAAAGCCAGGTCAGCTGAGGTTTAAACAGGCTGTGCTGTCTCTTCAGCAGCAGTAACTCAGGCCTGGTGGGACTGAATCTTTGCAGGGTGGCATGTCTTAGGGCAAGGAGCTGCACTCCTTGAGCCTTGTGCTGCAAGACAAGTGTCAGTGCAATTAAGTGGCCGGTATCTATCTGACATGCAAGCATCAGAATGTGTCCAGAGAAGGGCAACGGAGCTGGGGAAGGGTCTGGAGCACAAGTGTGCTGAGTTCCCGGCTGAGGGAACTGGGGGTGTTGAGCCTGGAGAAAAGGAGGCTGAGGGGAGACCTTCTGGCTCTGTCCAAGTCCCTTGGAGGAGGGTGGAGGGAGGTCAGGGTGGGTCTGTTCAACCAAGGAACAAGGGACAGGACAAGAGGAAATGTGCTCCAGTTGTGCCCAGGGCAGTTGAGATTGGATGTGAGGAAGAATCTTTGTTGAAAGGGTTCTCAGGCACTGGAACAGGCTACTTAGGGAGGTGGTTGAGTCCCCACCCCTGGAGGTATTTAAAAGACAGGTAGATGAGGTGCTCAGAGATCTGGTTTAGCAGTGGACAGGTACGGTTGGACTCAATGATCTCAAAAGTCTTTTCCAACCAAATGATTCTGTCACTAAAATATCCAGAGTGATGGATGCTGTGCCTTCAGAGGGCTAGAGCTGTTTGGACATACGTGTGACACTCTCCTTTAATTTTCTTTACCCAAACAGATAAAGATTTAGGTGTCTCTAAGAGCTATGGAGGTAGCTGAACACAAACCATGCATGTGTTTGGGAAGGAGTTGTGAAGGAAAACATGAAGTTTGCTGTTTCAGTTCCACTTCAGAGTTTGTGTATTCCTCTCAGCGATCTGTCAGAGTCACTCACTTTCAATTTGTGCCTCAAAGACACGGAGTAGCTGTGCGCGGGCTGAAAAGCCTGGCTAGACGATTGTGTGTGTTTGTGACTAAGCGGCATGAGAGGCACTGAAATAAATGATTTTTTAATTTGATGTGCTTATTGTTTGAAATCTGAGCATAATTTTCTTCTTTATCTAGTACTGAGTTTTTCTTCTTTCTTTTCAGAGACCAAATGAATAAAGAGCTATAACAAATATTGAAGGTTTAGAATTCATAAGATAGTTTATAAAAGTATCTCTTTGAATTTCTAAATCATATCGTCCATTTGAAAGATTTTGTTCTAATGACTTGAAATAAATTGGAATCTGAGGTGTTTTTTCAAGGAGCGTTTCTCTCTGAACAACAAAATTGCTGTACAAAATACCACTGCATTCTGCAGCAGTTAAATGTACCGAGAGGAACAATTGATTGAGAACCCCAGATGTATGATGCCCTCCTTCAAATCAATGAAGGAATTGCTGAAGATGTCATAATTAACTACAAGTGGGTATACTGCCATTCCAGAAAAAGGTGTTTTATGCAGATTGAATTATTTCAGTACTGCTCTTTTCTTCCAATTGACTTAGCCAGCTCTTGTGTAAGCTAACATCATTCATTTGAATTGATGGCAGCACCCAGCAGCTCCAGCTGGAGAAGAGGCAACCGCGTCATGGACGCAGCAATAGCACATGCGGTCACTGCCCATCAGAACGCTGAATAACACCGTGGTGTGACAGATGACTGAAAGTATGTGAGGATTTGTGGGTCACTGTACCTATCTCAGTGATGGTTTTTATTCTTGTGAAGCTCATGTGCTGTTGGGGTGGGAGGGAGAAGAAAAATCTAAGAGTAATATCCATCAGATTATGCTGCTGGGGCTCCGCAGTGTCGTGATTCCTGATCACACAGTTTTTGTTTCAGAGAATGACAGGTAAATAAAATCAGCAGTCCTGATTTTTACAGCTGCCTAGGTGTTAAGGGTTGAGACCCATTTCAAATACAACATTTTAGCATTCCCTGATCCATATTTACCCGTGTTAATATGTAGTTTATTAACACTGCTTGCTAGTCAAACTATGCGTGTTGTGCAAGAGCATGTCTATGCGTGTGCGTTTCCTTCTGTCATCTTCAAGGCAAATGTTCTCAGTGCAATCCTTGCAACTGTGTTGGAATAACATTTCAGATACATTTGGCATCTGGGATTCAAGTCTGTGCTCTGCATTAATGCAGACATACCCTTGACCCAAACTGGAACACTGGGAGTTCCAGACAAACTTAAGGAAAAACTTCTTTACTGTCAGGGTGTTGGAGCCCTGGAACAGGCTGCCCAGAGAGAGGGTGTGGGGTCTCCTTCTTTGGAGACATTCAAAACCCACCTGGACACTTTCCTGTGCAACCAGCTCTTAGGGAACTTGCTTTGGCAGGGGGGTTGGACTAGATGATCTCCTGAGGTCCCTTACAACCCCCACCATTCTGTGATTCTGTGTGTGACCCAATGCTTTGTTTCTGCTTTAAAATTAAGCATAGTAGTCCACTATGTTTTCTCCTGATGTATAAAGTTTGAGTCAAATGATACAGTAAAAAAAGGAAAAAAGAAGACCAAATTGTTTTAAAATGTACACTAAGAGCAGACACAGAAAATACTTGATCAAAACCAGGTTGAAGCTGCATAATAAGTGAACAAAAAGATGGATGGGGTTGACTTCTGAGAAAAGCATCAAATGGGTTAAGACACCTTAAGCTTGATTTTACCAAGCTGGAGAGAAGCACAGAAGAGGAGCATAAAGGAACTTGCCCACCCCCCACTCCCTGCTTTGGCTTAGTCATGGTCTGTGCGTCCAGCCAGCTCAGGGCTTAGGGAAAACAAAGCCTCCCAAAAGTGCCTGCTGTTCTCTTTTGGTTTGGGTTCATTTTGCTGTTCCCATCACACTGAGCTCACAGAGTACATGTCTATCCCATACTGCTCATGATTTTTCTTGCTGAGTAGAACAACAAAGTGATCTTGTACTCAAAATACCTGGTTTCCTGTTGAGGGCTTATTTATTGAAAAGAGGGTCTCCAACATTGTTATGTTATGGAGACTATGATCTGTCTAGCAAAGGAAACCACCCCAATAACTAATCCCCACCACCTAATGCATGGAGAGTGCCAAGGCACCATATCAAGGGGCATGGTGGCTGGCTACTCTCCAGATTGTGCTGACCAGCCTCTGTCCAGCTGGACCAAACTCTTCACCTTCTCAGGAGGCTCAGCACAGACCCATTAGCGTATTTTAATTTCAGCCTGTTTTCTGAATGCTGCTCCTCTTCCTACCCACTTGCAAATATACAACCTCCTTGACCCCCATACTGCAGACCTCAGGAATACTGATGGTCCTTTGCATGGGCAGGGCACAGCCTGGTGAGCACCTCTCTTGTAACTTGAGTTTACTTCTTTAAAGACAAAGACCTGAAAGCAAAAACTTAGGGGTTGAGAAAATTGCTTTATGTGTATTTTGCTGCTGCATTTGGGACAAAACAATTGCACATGGTCTGAACATCTGGGAATGCTTCAGACAAGAGCCACTCAAGGAGCTGGCGTCTTTTCCCTACTGCATGTGTCTCTTCAAAAACATGGCATTTTTCTCACATTTACTTACCTTCAGTTTTCAAACCAGGCTGCTGCTCTTGCCAGCTCTCTGTAGCCTCTCCAGTGAAACAATTTCTTCTGTAGCACTTCCCTTCACCTGTTTCCACAGTAAAGAATAAGCACCTTTTCTTACACTGAATCACGGATGAGTTATTTCCTCTCAGGAATTAATGCTTGAGAGTACAGTTTGTGGTACGTGGCAGCCTATTCTTTGTCCTAAAGAGATGTGTGTGAATAGAGCATCGTCAAGATTTAATTACAGCCTATTCTTAGACTTGCCTCCACAGCTATTGGGCTTTTGATTGAAGGTGGAGGTAAGAGGGCATCAGGGAAGGCAGACAAGTCAAGAGGATAGTGCTCAATAACCCTTAGAAAGCAGAAGCTCTACCCAGGAAGATTTTATTTTTTTTAAGGTTGGTTCAGCACCATTGATAACAAATTAATTTTATTATGTTGGTTGCAACTTAGCTCTTGTGGATGTCAAAATTAAGAAACAAGATCAAAATACATCTTAAATCGAGTTTGCTTAACATTCTTTTAGGGTTTCTTCCACTGTTTGTATTTCCAGTTTTATTTTTTAGCTGGCTGCTTCCTTGCTTGTCTAATTTCATGATGAATCAGTGCTTTGGGCCACTGTGATGGAAATAACAAATGTCTTGACCAAATAGTCCCTCATGCACTACTCCCCCGAGTTTTTTGCAAGCCATATGGAAGGAAATTACATGTTGAGAAACAGATCTCCATAAGCAAGAGCAGGCTATAAAGGAAACTAAACTGATGATCATGATTTGGCCAAGAGTCTTTGTTTGGGTTTATCAATGTGTTTTTCTTGGTTGTAATGTGGTGGAAGGAAGTTCAGATAAAAAATACTGTAATTGAGCCTGTTAATTAACAGGAAATTATGCCCTGTAGCTTAATGACTAGTGGGAGGTGGAGCTGAGTGATAACCTAAGATTAGCCAATTAGGTTGACCAACAGGCTTTTCATTCACTTGTTTTAGGTGACCTTTAAGAGAGGTTGGGAATGAAGATACTTAGAGATTGCTGCAGGTGGAAGCTGTGATTTGGGGTAATGCAGGAATAAAGTAGAACTGAATGCTGTCAACAAAATTGTCACTAATAAGGGGAACTTTGATACTTGACTGAAACAGGTTGCTGCACAAGTAATAAACAGGAGAGAAAAACACTTAGGATGGATAATACATATGTTCCTGGAAGATATGGGGAAAGAGACAAGCCTGGAAAGAAGGAGAAGACTGAGGGAAGGAGGAGGACTAGTAAAGTAGATGAGGAGAGAATTGGAATTATTGGAGTGATAACCATTGATACAGGACTGTTTGCCAAGACCTCTCACTGTAAGGTAGCAGGGAGAGAGTTTTCTGGGCCAGGAGATGTTGTTCCCACTTACCTCTATATGGCACCACCTACCAATGTGCAGTAGGGTTAAAAAAGTGCCCATCAGAGGCCTGAAAGCAGCCAACGTGGAAACACCATGTCATTGCGTACTTATTGTCATCACCATAGCTGAGAAAGGTCCTGTACAACTAAATTATGAAAAAAAAGAAAGTTTTTGTTTCTTTAGCTCTTGCCCTGAGATCAACGTGGAACAGAATAAACCCAGCATATTTAGAAGAGCCTGAGGCTTTTTCAGTGCATGAAGAATGCCTGATGCACGTTTTGAAATTCAGCAGATAATGTTTTTCCATTGCTGTTATCACTCTAAAGATAACTTGGCTCCTCCCTATCTTTTTCTTGATGTCAGTTCTGATAAGAATGCATTAATTTTTATGATCTAAGGCAACTTTCAGAAGCATTGGTCTTTTAAAAATTTATATCTTTTCAGCCACGTAACACAGAACAGTCACAATCCCAGTGGACTGCATATGTTCATGGAGTCCTGCATCTACTATGTACAGAACCTATTCAATCGATGACCTAAGAAGGGATGGTGAGTTTTCTGTATGTGTTTTGTCACATTAACTAGTCATTAAGAACATTTAATATGTAATCTATAAAATCTGGTAGTTTAATTTTAACTACCTTCAGAATGAATAAAGCAGTTATTTGGAGGAAGATGTCCTTGTGCAGGACAAAATTTTTGTTTTGCAAAGAGGGAAGGGAGAACTGTGTGTGAAGAGTGAATAAGTCCTGAATTTTCAGTGGATGTATATGTTGGATATAAGAAGAACCTGTGTCCTATGAGTGTCATTAAATGATATCCATTTAGTGTGGGGGGGAAGACACTGAACTCCCCAAAATCTAGCTGCTTAGCTGTGTTTTTGTGTTATAAATCAAGGATTATCAGTTAAAGCAAAACCTGTTCTCCTCTCCTTCCAGCTGTACAGGTTATCTGCATCAGTATGAGGCAGTCAGGGTGTCCCTCAGATCCCTCTTTTACAGCAAGCTCTCTTCCTGGGACCACTTCTCTGCTGTCTCCTTCCCCATCACAGGGTCATTAAGGTGAAAGAGGGTTCACCATCCATCTTCCCTAACCTATGTCCTTTTTCTCTATCAAATAAGAGAGTAAAAATTCAAAAGCAGTCTGTGATGGTCATTAAAACTTAGAAATAAAACTGGGAAGATGCTGGCAGCAGCTTCTAGGGTCACACATCTCTTGCAGTAACTTGAGGCAATGCCATGCTCTCATTTACACCAATGTTTATAAAAATTGGGGGTTTTGTTTGGTTGTTTGTTTGTTTTTCTTTTGCAAGTGAAGGCAAAACTGGAGAAATAGGAACGTTCACTAAAACACCTGCTAAAATTCACAATGGGCAGTGAACCAGAACAATCAATTATTCACACAGTTCTAGTCCCAGGGCTTTCTCTTCAAATCTGGGAAGACTTTTAATTCACTTGCCTGCTCTGCAGAAGAATATTTTTGGTAAATTTATTTTACATATAATAGCAGGTGCTTAAATATAGGATTTTTTGTGACTCTATATTTTGTTTTTCTAAATGTGAAGTATTTCAGTTATTGTTCCATGCAAAAAATAGGTGGCTGAGCAAAAGTAATCAGCCTTGTCTCTTGCATACATCTGTTCAGAAGGAAATGGTTCATTGGTCATCCAGAAAGAGCTGAGGAAGGACCTGAAGGGCTTCAAGCTGTGGAGCAGATGTCAGAGAGCCTCATGGGGTGGCTGGGAGACCTCTGTCCTCCTGTTCCTGAGTGTGAGGAGGAGAGGCTGTGCAGCTGAAACTAAAGCCTTTAAACTAGGAGTGTCCAGCTGTTTAGAATAGACAGCCTCAAAGAAATTAAAGTACTAGTCTTATAAAA
Organism: Antrostomus carolinensis; assembly: GCF_000700745.2. Classification (NCBI taxonomy): domain Eukaryota; kingdom Metazoa; phylum Chordata; class Aves; order Caprimulgiformes; family Caprimulgidae; genus Antrostomus; species Antrostomus carolinensis. The sequence continues at coordinate 43,091 of NW_010318349.1, read as the reverse complement.
GGAATTTGGTACCAAAAATATATCCAAGGAAAGTCCATTTCCATGTTGTCCCAGGAGGGAATGGTCTGTTTGGAGTCAGGAATAAGAAATCCACAGAAAAGAAATACCAGGAAGCTTTATTTACTTTAAAATACTTTAGGAAAATCTTTATGAGGATGTACTTCATGTTATTATTCTGGTAGGAAAATTACCTTTTTTTTTTTTTGACAAAGCATTGGAGAAACTAGATGCCTGCTGTGGAAATCCATAGAGAGATTGAAGAAAGCTTATCATCTGCTCTTATAATTCTACCGTTTTTGTGTTGGTTTTGCTTAGGTTTTTTTTTTTTTTTAATTTCAACTCAACTCATGGAAATACTTAGTTTGGGATACTTCAATTTCTTGCCTTTCTAGACAGCTATAAGAATATCTATATATTCCCGGTATTTGCACACAGAGGGTGTGTAAAAAGCATAAATTCATGTATGGTTTTGTGTGACCTTGTGTGTGTAGGTGTCCAGCAGTCATTGAACACAGGAATTGTAACTATCTCTTCTGTCTTGTTCCAATTTGACCATGAGGACAGCATTTTCCTGAACTGCTAAGTGAGGTCATTTCCTTTAAAACTATGTGTGTGGATATGCTATTCCTCCATGAAAAGATAGCATTGAAAAAAACCAAACAAATTTTTCTCAAACAATGAAGATTGGCCCAAAGTATAGTTATATTTTTGGTCAGCTCTAATTTTTTATGAGACCTCTTTTTACATATATATGGTCAGCACAAGAGAGAAAGATATTATTTTGGAAGGTTAACTTTGTTGTTGCTAAGCCTGTTGTTTGGCTTTTGTATAACTTTCAGTAAAAAATATTAATACCAAAAAGAAATCTCATTTCTATTTTTGCTTTTGGATTAACATGTTGTAAAGTGATTCTCAGATTTCTAAAATCAACACAAAAAATACCACTTACCTTATTTTTTCCAATTGATTTCCATTGATTTTAGATTGAGACCCTTAGACTTTCACATCAGTAAACCAACTTTCCTAATTCTTTCAGGCAAAAAGAAATGACCTGTTCTTAAATATTAAGTCAATCTTCTTTTAATATGGTTACAAAGGGTAGAACATAACGTCTGCCTGCCTGTGCACTCATCTGTGTGGTCTGATTTGCTATTTCCGAGTCTGGAATGTTCTTTCTGAGCAACGCCTGTCAATTATCCCTGGGCTGCTGTGTTGGCTGACTCACCAAATGCCATTGCAGGGAAAAATACAAAAGCATTGTGACTAATAATATTGATGGGAACCAAGACCAAATAATAGTGTCTGGAAAATAAAGCTGTACATTCAAATCCTCTTAGAAAAGTTTGGTAAAGGACACAGGAAGTGGCTAACTACTTTTGCAACAGGGGGACGTGTTTTGTTCTTGCACTTATTCCTACCAAATAACATTTTCTCTTCAGGTACCTCTTGGAACTCTTTTGTCTGGGTGGTTAT
>NW_010318349.1:28586-41571 GCF_000700745.2 Antrostomus carolinensis | reverse complement strand
CCCCCCCTTTTTCTTTATTTTAATTCTTCCATCCATTTTCTTTTGTTTGTGTGCTCAGTAAGGCATTTCCTTTTGTTCTGATTTTATATTCTTTTCCCCAAGAGAGTTATTATATCTGGTTTTATTTTCTTCTGTTATTGTTTTCCTAAGTTAATCTTCTTGTTTTCTTTCTTCTGTATTCTTGTTGTCTTGGTTATTTTGACTCATTGTTGTATGTGTCTTCACTTCCAAGCCTGACTTTATCTCGTTTTGCTTGACAAGAATTGCTCATTTTGGTTATAGTTTTGTAGCTGTGTCTCTTCTTGCTTATATTTATTAGCATGACAAATCTTTTTGCTTAATGGTATCTTGTTAACAGAAAGAGCATCTTGTTATCTTTGTCGCTTCATGTCTTGAGTGGGCTTAAGGCTCTTCTGTTGAGTTTGTTCATACATATTGTATCGTCCCCTACAAGCAGTAACTTGTGAAGGATGTGCAGGCCACTTGCTGTAACCAACTGTAAAGTTTCTCTCTAATTTTTTTATTTGAAGCAAGTGTCTTTTCTGTCTTTGAATTATCTGCTGCTGCAATTTTGGTCAGACAGGGATCTAAGATGTGTTCACTCAGTGTACAGGGGAATGTGACTCTGTCCCATGTGCAGGATGCTGAGTAAATGCTTGGTAAGAGTTTACACTATAATGTATGCTAATGTTATTTTCACCAATTATAGGAAAATATCTATTTTTATATTTGCTTGAAAGCTCATTCAAAAAGTTGCCCTTTTCTTAAAGCTCAAAATTTTTTTTATATTTTTTTTCTCAAAACAGTTCATTTTTCAAATTTATTTGCTAATTTTATACATCCATTCTTAGTTCTCCAATTTTATTTTTATTTTGTTCCCTTTATTCTTTTCAATTCTCAGCTGTAGCTGCTTTCATAAGGCAATCAAAGTTAGCATTTAACAGGGCAAGACCCCAGGCCTCATTCATTTGAGATAATAAAATTGGTGAAGAGACAGCATAAAAGGGCTTAAACTAAGTATTCGGCATTGTTAAAGTCAGAATTTAGAACCTCCAGTATATTCATAGAAGTAATTCTGGAGAAACTTTGAAAGGCAAAATATAAATTTTGAAGTCTGAACTACTACTAAATAACATGATTGGCATTGTTCCAGAAATATGTTAAAAGGTGTAATTTTGGGGCTTGTGTTATTTATGGTGTTTTTATAAATAAATACTACATAAATAAATGCATATCTAAGTAAATTATATGTTAAGGTTACAAAGGGAACTACACTTGAACTTAAATAACTTTACTGTGAGTTCATTTGATGATACCCAGGTACCATATGCCTCTTGCAATGAAAACAAGTATGTGCAGCTTGATCTCTCTGGTTGTAAAGCAAAGAAGTTTTGGACTGAGTCTAAGACTACTGGATATAATTCACAATAATTTATTTTTACCAGTAGATTCAATGCATAAGAATCTGTTGGACCGGTGACTACCAAGCTGGGCTTCACATGAAACAGTTAGAAAATTGAGAGGTTTTATTATAAGAGAAATTGAACTTCACATCGAAAAGATGCCAAAACTCTACTGGAAATCTCCCTAGACAGCTAAAGGGTACCTTCAAACTCCTCAGGAGCTTTGGAAAGGAAGCCTTTAGTCACACAAACACCTTAAAGGATTTACTTAACTAGATGAAAACAGCATTTATGAAATTAAGAGGAATACTGTCACCGATTGTGTGTCCAAAGTTTTCCCCTTTGTATTTAATACCATTGCTCATAGCAGCCCTTTGAAGCTCTCTTGTGTGCTGTTACTCAGTCAGTAAGAGGGTCCTCTACCAGCCAGTCTGGACTCTCTGTTCTTCCAGATCCCAGCTCAGTTCAGTTGGACTTTTCCCAGGAATTAGACCCATTTACTGACCACCAGCCCATTATGCTTTAAACTCAATATATAATGTGTGAGGGAACACACCCAGCTGTAAATCCATAATGTAGAAATTGTTCTCAAGTCCTTCCTAGAACAAACCCCACATTTATAACCAAAGTGTGCATATAAGAGCGATCAATTCTTACTTCAGGGCTGTATAACCCACACAGGTACGTCTACTTAATGTAACATGCCAGTGTAGCTTAGATGCCATTAAGAAGCTATAGTGGACCATGTGCTGCCAAACCTGAGGGATGCAAACACTTGTGACAAGTTTAACAGCGTGGGGAAATTGAGCTCCCTGCATTGATCAGCAGGTTGATAGGAAAGCTGCCATGGCAACGGGGGCAATATATTGTTTTCATCTCTCGATCATCTCTCTGGGCTTGACTGGGAGATGTTGAGGCTGCAAAGGCGTTTAGTCAGTGCTTTAATGTACGATGTTCAGCCCATCTTTAAAATGTAATTGCATTGTGCTTTGTCTTTGAACTCTTGCACATCCCATTGTACATCTCATTTCAATTCTGTTTCATTGCCAACGTGTTTCATAAAGGTGCATTGAATTGCTTTCTTGCTCTTTTTAATTTATCTTCGAAGTTATAGCCATTGAGGCTTGGAAGTAGGACTCCTACAGACCAAGAAGGAGCTGAAGTCTGGAAGAGACCTGTCAAGAGTGAAAAGGGTTTTCTTGTAAAGCTGACAGGTAAAGGATCCATTCAGTATGATATTTCCTTCAGAAAAAAACACTAATTAACACTTGTCATCCGTGACAGTCACAGGTAATTCCCACACTGGTAGGTCTTTGCATGTACCGAATGGATTCCCGTTATTCCTTTGACAACTAGACCATGAAATCTAATTTCACCAGGACAGGAAATGGTATTACTGTTTATACCAGATTTTGAAATGCATCAAAATGAGCAGAATGTTTCTGCAGATGGAGGAGGGAAGTGTTAGCAAAGCACTGGGAGAACACAGGGAGCCCCTCTTAGGACAAGGAACATTGCTCTGACAAGGAATACCAAGTAATTAATTACAAACAACAAATCGGTCTCATAGGACAAGTTTTGAGGTTATAATAAAAAAGAAAAAGAAAAAATCCCAACCATTTGTTGATGGCTAGCTGCAATGAGGTAATAAATAGGTGAATGCTTGAAAGACAGCAGAAAACAATCCTTGACTTTGATTCTGTAAAATATTGATGATTAATGAAATTGATAGTGGCTATGAGTATACACTGAGCAATCTTTGTACAAGTCATTGTCTTAGTAAGAGAAACTGCTTGCTTGTTCTTAAATGAGAATAGGCTAAGACATTTTCTGCAGGTCTGCATTAACAGTGACATAGTTCAAGAAAAGCACTTTCTGTTTGCAAGAAGATGAGGATTATCTGTCTGAAAAACAGATAATGTCTATATCGTATGTGCTTTCCATAGACACTATGAATGCAAATGTACTAGCAATTAGGAGGTGGGAAAATTTGCACCCCATTGAAGTTGAAATTTATATTATTGTTTTCAGTGAGATGTGGGTGTCCTCTCTGGAGAAGATACATGTGTGTTAGACATGGATGAGCTTCAGAACTTTGTGAAGTAACTACTTGAGTTGACATTGTCTTCCCAGGACTTAATTATCTTTGTTACTTCATGTGGACTGACTTTTCCCCTGAGATAACTTGGTCAGACATGTGTTTTAGAATGCCTCTAATTCTCATTTCAATTCATTATGTGCAACTGAGTATATGATTTTGAATCTCTTAAAGAACAAGCATAGCATGAAGGCTGAAATGATGTATTAATTACGGTAATAGAGCAGGAGGCTTGAAATGGCCAGGTGTGAGCTCCTTTGCACCAGTGATGTAGCTTCCTTGTGCAATTTCATATTTCAGGGTTCCATGATGTAAGCAATTGACACTAATAATGTTGGGCTGTAACACAACGAATAACACAACCTTTCTGCAAACAGAGGTCGTATTGACTCTAAAGGGAGAAATCGTCACCTAATTTGCAGCAGAGCTCTCCCGAGGATTTTTCTGAAGGAAGAGAGCGTAGGGGTTCAGGCTAACTGATCAGAGGGGAATGAAAACGGTGCAGCAGGAAGAGAAAGTTTTCTTCGAATGTAATTATAAAGTGATTTTCTGCGACGTGACTTCCCAGTGACAATGGTTGTCTCCCTATTGTCCTTCCTCATCCGTTTCGCAGTGTCTATCTCTATATTGGTGCCTTGCAGACTGATGCTCTGATTCCACATGTCTCTGACAAAACCAATGATATAACGGTGAGTTACTCCTACAAGACAGCTGATGCTGGATTTGATACCTTTTTTTTTTCTACTTTATCAGCAAATACTAATCCCATCTCTTTTTGCACCTGCCACCTTAGATACCAGCATTTTCTCCAACACGTGGTTTCACTGTTCCTTTCCTCGTTGATTATTTCTACAACTTTCAAGTTTTGCCAGTGTTAACTTTGTTTTATTCCATAAGATAGTAACTTTACACTTTATATTTTAGAGTTTTCTGGTGCTGAGATTGTACTAGCATACATATAACTTGTATTTGTCAGTCATCAGTGTTCCACTGCCTGCCTTGATTGATGTACTTTTATCTCCTGTAATTTGTCGTATTTTGCTAGTCTTCTCTCCCTTCCATTTTCATGAGCTGGAAAGACTGGTCACTGCCTTCCCATAAAAATAGTTTCTATATCAATCAACGTTATATGTGTATTTGGTCGTAACATCTGTGAAAAGTGCAATGTGTTGTGATGTTCAGAGAACATATAAAATTGTAGAAAAGTTTGTTCCTACCTCTTCTCCATAAATATCTATTCTATTAAAAAAAAGATTTACAGTGCTGTATCTGTGGCATATAAGTGCTGAAGTTACTCTATAATATTCTTGGAAGGCTTTTCCTTGTCTATCCAACTTGGATCTGTGTGTATACCTGTTTAGCTTATTTTTGAAGCTACTATTGCTGTTTTAGTTTTTTTATCTGATTTTATTGTGTTGTAAATTTTTTCACTATTACTAGAAAGCTGGATAATTTCCCTTCCTTCTGTTTGAGAAATGTGATAAAAAAATGTATGACTACTAAGTAAAAAAAAATATATCGTGTTGTGTTTGCCCCCAGTCTGCTTTTCATTTTACCTTCTGCAAGCCTTTAAAAATATCTGTAGTAGGGGAAGAAGGCATCCAATTTGCAAAAGCAGCTTTTCAATTTCTTTTCTTGATCAAACTTAGCTCTCAAGGACTTTTAGTTTCTGTTATCTTTCAGATGAAAACATCTTAATTTCAAATTATTCATAGAAAATATTTATATGTGATTCAACTCTCTTTAAATGTTCATTTTGGTTGATTAGGAAAATAATATTAAAAAAAAAATCTTTGAACAGATTTTTCTGTAACATATGCATGCTTTGAGGACTGGGAAGTTTGGATTTCTTCTGCTGCATTTGTTTTTTGTATTCAGCTAAGCTTCCGGGTGCTCAGTGCAACATGTCAAAGATGGTTAAAAAAAAATATTGATTAAGAAACTACTAAAAGACAGAAGAAGTTAGGAATGAAGTGATCATTTTTCTCTTGGTGAAGGTTTCTCAGAGATATAGCCTCCAGTTTTGTTCCAGGCAGGCTGAGTTTAAATGTGTTTTTAATGAGCTAAGGGAGAGTGCTAAACAATACGAGTAAAAATAGCCAGATTTTATAAAATTATTCAGATTTATTTGTCTGAATAGGAAAAAGATGTTGGAGGAAACTAGAAGAGCTAGATGAAACTGTAGGAGGATAAATGATAAAACATGCAGGTACGTTGTTAAAGTTATCAAATTATTAATGAATTTGGAAAAGGAAAATGTTTGAACAGTGCTGGGTGCAAAACCAAACCAGGATTTTTGCCTATTTTAGTGCTTCTCAGAAAAACAAACAAAAGATTAAGTGTTTTTAAGTGACAGAAAGAAAATAATACATCAATTATAGCAGAACTTGTGAATCAGTGACCAGATCTGTTTAAATCAGAACCAATCAAGATGAGAAAGACTATTTTGGTGGTATCTATGGCACAAAAAAAGTGAAGTTTCATACTTGTTATATTTCATAATTCAGGAGTCAAGGGAGACCCAAGCTGAATGGCAGCAACAATAAAATTGATTAAAGGATATACTTCTACTACAGCAGTGGGAAATATACCATTTAGGTCAGAAACAAATTCATAATCCTAGAGTTTGAAACCTACCCTTGAATTCAGGACAAGAAAACATTCCCAGGATCTCATGCAACATCGTAGACAATCAGGGAAAGGTTACAGTTTTTTTCATTTTCTGGCCTCAGTTATCTCTTCCAGGAGTTGTCACGACCTCCTGACTTAAGCAATTGACTTCTACCTGCACACCAAGTCATTCTGGAATCCAGTTGGACGAAATGCTAATATTGGATCAAGCTTCTCTGTGAAGACTTGTGATTATATCTGATGTTGTGGGTGTGACTATTTCTTGCACTATTTCTTGTCATATTTTGACAGAAAAAAGATGTTTGCTTTGAAGAGAATGCAAAGACACCGAGTTTGTTGAGCTGCTACAGATATTCCTGTTCTTTGGTCCAGTGATGGCAATTGATCTCAAGGTATGATTGCTCCTCCAGTGAGCTGGTAAAAATGGATAAAGAGATGCTGTGATTTCTGCAGACTTACTCTTGTGGTCAATTGTAAATTGTTCCCTATGATCTTGCTTACCAGACTTAACAATCAATGAGAGTCATGACTCATGTCTTGGTATTTTCCTGACTACTTTCCACTATTTCAGAAGTGTAATTTATCATACTGCACTTAAAAAATTGTCTTTTCAAAAGCCATTTCTTGATGTGGTTGGGGTGAACGTTGCTATTTGAGATCAGTCCTTGAAAGAAATCAGGTTTAAACTCCAAGTGAAAAATGCTTTACTGATCTTGAGTTCTTACAATAAGTGCTATTTTCAGACTGCTCTCAAAGACTTTAGGATTCATCCTGGAACATCCCTTGAGATTTTGTAAAGCAAATACAGCAAATGCCAGGATACACTTTGTAAACATAGACTAGAAGTACATTTCAAACCAAAATTTAACCTGTCCATGTCAGGAAAAGCTATGTTTAATCCACTGTGGATAATTTTTTCAGTGACAGCTGTTGATCAGATCATTTTGCTATTCATTTTGACTGAGTTGAGTGGCTATTCTTTAATTTTGCTGAAAACTCTCTATGGATTTACACATTCCCTTGCATCTTTCCTAGAGGGGGCAGCTATTATAAACACTGATAGTTACTTGGACAGCTAGTGTTAGTTTCTTTGTTTTTTATTGCAGAATTGATTGGTGGTAGAAGAAGATAAAGGGAATGGATACACACTAAAACTTCTGCCACTGATTATATTCTTCTTGGTCTCTTGTCATCCCATTTCTTCCTAGTAATATATAAATTAATTTAAATTGATGTATTAAACCCCATCAAAAATATATGTAGTGTTGTTCTGTATGCTAGCAGATTCTTTTGGAACATGAGTCAATATATAGGGTTCTGAATATGAGTATTGAATCGATGGGTTCATATTGCATTGCTCTAGTAAATGTAAGTCTTCCATCATGTTTGAGAATTTGAAAGTGAAAACTTAATAAAGCAATGGAATAATTAATACCAGTCAAGTTTCACAGGCCCCTTGACCATCCTGACACTCAGATATGCATGAACACAGGGCTCTCTTTCCCCTTGAGCTGTCTCTCAAAAGGGATTGATCTGATTTATTTCATTGAGACTTTGAGCTCCATTTAAAGACATCCTGTGTTTCAGGAGGAATGGAAAATCATAGAATAAATTTCATTCTGGTGTCTCCTTCCAGCTAAATCAACTCACCAAGTTATATTTAGCAAATATGTCTGGGTTTTCAAAGGGGCTCAGTAACGATGAAAACCGATGCCTTGAATGCAATATTTTTTGTTGTTTTGTACTGTGCATTCTGATTTTATAAACTCTTGAAAATTCCTATAAACACAGTTGTGCACAATGAAACACAAGCAGAGGAAAGCATAAAACTATTATAAGTATTTTACAGTTAAATAGACATTATCTTTGAAATGCTATTTTAAAATGCCGGTTATCCATTTTATTTCTGTACTCTTCAAAACATCTGAGACAAAAAAACAGAGACTATGAAGGATGTCATTCAGATCTGGGATGTCACCAGTCTGAGAGAGGAACCTAATGGGTGAAGACAAATATGCAGCTGCATAAAAAAATAAGTGTTTTGACCCCTTCATGTGTCAGTCATTCATCCTGTCTATAGTAAAGTAACATGCCTGACAAATACTGAATTTTATTGTTCCATGATGTTACTTTCAGATGCTCCTAAATAACCCTTGTTGTTACAGCTGCCAAGACTCACCTGATGAAACATGCTTCGATTCAGTTAATCATTTCGTTCTCGGGAGTCATAAAAATGAGGCAACACTTTATCTTTTCTGAAGGGTAGAAAATAGAACTTAATGCTTCTAAGTCTCTTGTGGTGTTAGCTATTGGGAAACTGGTCCATGCCTCATTGTATAAAATCAGAAGACAGAGAAGAAGGGACAGATATTCTGGAATATTTGCTAAACTGTGCAGTCCTAGATCTCTTCTGGAATTAAATGAGACATTCAGTCTAGGAAATAGGGGATTTAATGCCCTCTAGACACGTAGCCCTGTATCTTGACCTTGTTAAAGATAAAGATTAAGGTGTACTTCCTGCCTTCCATGAGCAGAACTGTCCTGAAACCCTAACAGAACAAAAATACTTTGAATAGAGTAAATACAACTTAGAAATTTATTGAAACGATGACTAAAAATTAATTATTCCCACTCCTCCCCCCATCTCCAGCAAGGCCTCTTTTTGATAGCTGGTTCTCTGATTATTTTCTGAAATATATTTAAAAAAAAGTCCTGGTCTGCACGACTGTTTGCCCTTTGAGGCCATGTCTCCTTACTGGTTTTGATGTTCAAGGCAAGAATTGGACCTTTCTGAGAACACATCATCTGAATTAGATAAGGGTTTTTTTAATCCTCTCAGGCAGGTTTCAGAAGTCCCTTCAATTGGCAGAAGAGATTGGGTTAGACAAATTTTACCTCAGGGTACTGGTGCAATTTCTGTAATGGGGATGAAAGGGGAAGCAAATGACAACCTTTGATTGTCCTCTGGCAACGCCAGTGAACAACGTTGGCATTTCCTACATCACTCAAGATTCAAGAATTTTGATTAAGAACTGCTTATCACATGAGATCTTTTATTTTTCTTGAGAAAATTCTTTAATATCAGGTTCCTTAGTAATTGGATTATGCCTACTGCTAGGGGTGGAGTTGTTTATCTTAGACAATGCAGAAGATATTTACTATTGCTTATAAATATTATGTATTATAATTTCTAAATATTTCCTTCACTATCATCTCCCTTTTTGCTTGCACGTTACCTTTGTGCACTTTTCACCACAAAGAGTCCCAAACCAGTGATTTTGTAGGCAGATGATGACAACCAGAAAAAAATTTTACTTCAAGGCCAACTTCTGCTTTATTTCTTGCAAATCTGTGAGCTTTCCTGAACGTGTTGGATGGCTGCCACCAGCAGTAATGTCACTGTTTAGACGTGTACTTTGGATGAGCACATCTGCCGTGGTTTCTCAAAGCCTACAACCCACAAACTCATACCTCATGTGATGATTTCCAGTGATTTAAAATATAAGGGGTGTAAGTTATTTATGTGCATGTAGTCTTACATGATTAAGACCTGAAATTACAAACTCTTCAAATCAGCAGTTTAATTTTCTATTATTGCCAAAACCATCTTCCATTCTTTAAAATGTCCAAAGGAACATACTCAAATCCTGCAAGTGACCTGAGCAAGAGACAGCACTGTGCTGGATGAAAAAAAAAAGAGAGAGAGAAAAAAATCATTGGCCAAACACAAAACAGTGCCTTAAGGGCTTGTGTTGGACTCGCTGTCGTTTGCAATGATGTTTCCTTACTTTTCTCTCTCTGAAAGGGAGCACTGAGAGTCTTTTAATCCTTTCTTTTCTAATCCCTGGGCACAGAGAAAGAGATTACTAAAATCCTTTAAAAGGCAGTGTTTTTTCTTGCACTTAAATGCGTTCTCTATACACTCCCATGTAAAAAACTATTATATTTTAGTACGGATCTGAACAGTACAGAAACAGGACGTATAATTTGTTTCATTGAGCTAAGTAAACTGTTTTAAACAGCTGATGATTTGATCTGACTTGCAGATGAGCTAGAGGTAAACAAACATTTCCTAGCATTTTGGACTCTGTTCTTACTTGCAGGAGAAAGGCATTGTCTGCAAACAAGTGGGTCTACTGGTTAAAGTAATATATTTGCATAAGTAACGCGTTAAAAATCACTGGTTGTCTGCTCTTCCCCTACTTGAATCACAAAACCAGGCTGAATTATAACATACAGCTGAATTAAAAAATAAATAAAGAAATAAATTATGGAATAGTTAAAGTAATTAGAGCTATTGTTTTGAGTAGATGGAGAAATACTTGTGAATATTGCATAGGTATGCATAAATAACAATATTAAATTAACAAAAACCTGTTTTCTTAAATAATGTCTTTGTTGTTCTGTATCTGCTACTGTTATAGGAAGTTCCTCCAGCTTCTAAGGTAAGCAACAACTAACTTTTGCTAGGTCATGAGTTTAGGAATTTGTTTTTGCTGAAAACATCTTGTTTACATGCTCACCTTCAACCCAAGTAAGAAATGGTATGAGGAAAACATCATAATCATTGGAACTGTGCTTGGTTATTTGTACAGAAACCATGGCCTTATTGAAAAACATGAATATTGCCAACTGCAGAAATAGAGCAGTGAGTTGGAAGCGACGGAATGACATGCTCAGCAAAATAAATAAATAAATAAATAAATAAAAGTTTTGTGGAAATAAAAATGTAAATATTTATTTCCAAGTATTTTCTCCTGTGCAGCAGTCAGAAGACAAGGGATGAAGTGCGAAGAGTGAGGCTATTGCAGTGGAACAATCTGAGGACTTTATTTAAATGTAAGGCTATAAAAGAAAAAATTGAATTGGCTCAGAGAAATAAGAATTTCTATTACAAAAACTTTCAGAAAATGTGATATTTCAGTATGGGTACTTCTAGCAAAAAAAAGTGATTTACTCCATTTCCAGAGGGGTAGGGCTGATGGAGTATTCCCAGAAAACTAGAAAGCGTTGGTGTTACTGGCAGGAGAAATGAAGTTGCTGCATGTGTGGCGTGCACCCAAGGTGCTCCTGTTCCCATGGGCAAGCCAATGGAAAAGGTCTTGTAGGTAAGTGATTACCATGTGAGTAACTGTCATAGTTTTGAACTCTGAGATTTATATTAAAATGCATAAAGCTGTCTTTTCATGACACTTATTGCAAATATTTTTTCTCTCTTTGGTCTTCCTTGTGAGCTGTTCTTCAGAAAGAGGCAAGAAATTATTCCACTGCAACAAAAGAGAAGAGCTGCCACGTATCGTAAATGGTCCCTTGGTTTCCTTTATCTTCATAACAGCAGCAAATTTCTCTTTCTGGGTTGGTGCAAGCTGATTCAGGGGTGGAGAGGTCACTATGACCCCACACATACACACCTCAAATAAGATTTCTTGGAAGCTTGCTATTCCCTTCGTGGATTGTATCAGACATGACCACAACCTTCCCCGTATTGATATTCCTTTGTTCTGGCCAGTCTTGGCACCATGACACCTCTGTCACATGAGAGGATTGACCTTCCTCTAAGGCATATCCAGACATCTATGAAAACCTTTTTCATCTTGTCTTTGTAAGGAAAGAAAAAGAATGGAGATGATTGAGGCAGAAAGCTTTGGCTGAAAGCAAAGGTGAGGGTCTCATTTTTAGTCATTGACATAATTAACTGCATTTGCCTTTTACAATCAGATCTTCAAATCTCGTTTAGGATCAAGCAAAGTAACATAGACTATCAGTTGATTTTATCTTTTAGGTTATATTCTTTTATATCCTTGTATTTCTTTATGCATTTCATATGATTTCAAGAGGTAACATACTCGTGGAAAAAGTGCTCTTAGCAGCTGCTTTTCCTTGAACTTAATGTCTTTGTACTAAATTCAATTTTGAATTTACTACATTTTCAGCATTTTGTAAATAGAATCTCCCATTTTGAAAAAATTATACTTTTGGTAGTACAGGTATTTCCCATGTTACCTCTAGCTTAGGTTTTTTATTTTTGATGTAATGAATTAGTCTAAAGATCAAAAATGCTGCTTTCAGGTTCCCCTTATGTTGCTGTAGAAGAAATAAATTTACTGTTGCACAAAATGTAGGACAAAAAAAAATGTAATAGAAAAAGTTTTAATTCTCAGGAGCTTGAAGAAATGTGGCATTGCAGCCTTATGCCTAGCTTTCACATATCTCAGATGAGGGGCACAGACTGATTTGTTGCAGACTTAAAGCAGGGATGGATAACTCAAGAAATGAGCAAAATACACAGGCTGTAAAATAAAATCCAAGCTACTTTTTGATACGTTACTGGCTGTGCCAGTCTCTGACTTGATATAAACAAAGAATAAGAAGAAAGGTGTCAGTCTGCCTTGGGCACAATGGCTGAATGTAATTACAAACTTTAGGAAATTACAAATTTCAGAAAATTCCTAAATTACAAAATTTAGGAAAATTACATCATTTTCCTGAATAGGAATATGCCCCAAAGCTGCAGAAGAGCCCAGATTTGAACCTTATTTTGTGGTACTAGGGAAGAGTAATAGGTTCTGAGCACACACCAAGAGGTGATCGTCTCAGTTGGTTCAAACAGAAAGATCTACTAAAGTTCCCATTTACTAAATAGATATCTTGAAATCTGTATCTAATCTAATCTTTAAATCACACCCTTACTTGTGCCATAGGATATTTCCTTCAGTTCTGCATCTGTGCTTTTAATTCCAACCTCACCTTTCAGGAGTTGACTTTAAGATGGCAATTCATCTCCATTATTTAGGAAAAAAACTTGAAAGGGTATAAAGCATGAGAAGCTAGTAATTTGGCAAAGATGAACATA
>NW_010318349.1:0-28560 GCF_000700745.2 Antrostomus carolinensis | reverse complement strand
CTTTCCCTCCCCAAAATATCCCTTATTCTTCAGTAAACAAGAACCAGACTAGGAAAGACTGTCTTTCTTGTGACTGACTTCAATATCAAATGGAATATAACAGTACCTACCAATTAATTTTTATTCCATGCTTGGAAAAATCTTGTGGACTTACTCTCCTGTTAATTTTCTCACAGTTCCAGTGTTTACCTTGGTAGGTTCCTTTTTAGGATTTCTCTCCACTCTTTAGTAATGAGTTCGGTTGAGATGAGTCAATGTGTTCACAGTTGGAAGGGTGGGGACAGGAAGACCTTCAGGCAATGGGATATGATAGAGGTAGGCTAGATATGAAAAGGTAGACATTAAGAAACAGAGCTGGAAAATGACTGCAAAATTTAACAGTTGCTCCTCTTAGGCCAAAACATGGATTTTTACACCAAAATTCACAAATATTCCTGCATACAGCAGATACATAATCAGCTGCGGAAACAGAGACTCTACATGATCTACAGTGGCACCAGACAGATGTTAATTAATGATAAAAATCTTTGTTTGGCTTTTGGGTGTTCTGGTGGTGAGGCTATAAAACAGGAACTGGAATTTAAATACTTTAAAATGTTTTTCAAAAAGACCTTTTGAAAATTTCATCCTCAACCTGGGTCCTGTGAGGGTTTCAGAGGTGGGAGCAGAAGGAGGCTGGAAGCAACCAGGGAGATATTTTGAACAGTTGGTTCCCATGTGGGTGATGAGCAGTTCTGGGAATAATGTGTTTCTGAAACAAAGCAGTTCAGTATATGAATTCAGAATACAGCGAAGGTGTGGTTTTGGGTTTTTTTTCTTTTTGTTTTCTTTTTTGTTAACCAGAAATTTCTGGTCATACATTTGAGAACAAAAATATACCCCTGGGAACTTCAGGTACGGTGCACAATAACAACTAATTTTTCTATGGGAAATAATGTGAGTAATGCATCATTGCTGACTACCACAGCAGAAGTTTATAGCAGTTTCATTTTTAGCCATTAATAAACAGCCTAAACATTAACATTCATTACAGATTAATGTATTGGATATTGTATTATTGAGTTATTATTGCATTATATCATTGAGTTGTTATTCTGAATATACAGCATGCTAAATGTGGTATTTAATTTTATATTACTGTTTCATTGCTTCATATTCTAAAGGCATGGTATAATATTTTACAGCTTTAGTGGTATTTATCTTATACTTTGGTTTTCCACCACATATTTTGAAAATTCTTTCTGTAGGACCCGTGTTACTGTTTGCTGTTTCACTCCCAATTACAGTTTTGATCAACCCTGTAAGAACTAAAAA
Organism: Antrostomus carolinensis; assembly: GCF_000700745.2. NCBI lineage: Eukaryota > Metazoa > Chordata > Aves > Caprimulgiformes > Caprimulgidae > Antrostomus > Antrostomus carolinensis. The sequence continues at coordinate 27,246 of NW_010318349.1, read as the reverse complement.
TAGGAGGGCAATAGCTTAATGTTTTCTGAAGTGGTATGCAATACTTGGAAAAACAACAGAACTTGTACTAGAGCCTTCGTGCATGTTTCCAGAATATCTTTTTGCATAGGAAAGCTGAGGAATTTAATGGCTGTTTCACTTCTAAGGGTGTGAGCACAATTATTGCACATTGGGTTTTTGTGGAATGATGAACTGATTACCTCTTCACTGCTAAGAGTGTGATTTCAACTTTCTAAAACAACCTGTTAATATTTTACTGTTTTTATGAATGTATATCACCTTATAAATATGTTATTTCTATTTAGGATTATGTTAATAGAACAGTTCTGGAGCCCCCATCACAAGAGAGACCTGGAGCAGCTAGAACAAGTCCAGAGGAGGCCACCAGGATGATCCGAGGGCTGGAGCACCTCTCCTATGAAGACAGGCTGAGAGAGTTGGGGCTGTTCAGCCTGGAGAAGAGAAGGCTCTGGGGAGATCTTATAGCAGCCTCCCAGTACCTGAAGGGGCTACAAGAAAGCTGGGGAGGGACTTTTCATAAGGGCAGTTAATGACAAAACAAGGGGAAATGGGTTTAAGCTGGAAGAGGGGAGGTTTAGATGAGATATTAGGAAGAAGTTTTTCACTGTGAGGGTGGTCAGACACTGGAACAGGTTGCCCAAGGAAGTTGTGGCTGCTCCTCCCTGGAAGTGTTGAAGGCCCGGCTGGATGAGGCTTTGAGCAACCTGGTCTAGTGGAAGGTGTCCCTGCTGCTGACAGGGGGATTGGAACTGGATGATCTTTTAGGTCCCTTCCAATCCTAACCATTCTATGATTCTATGAACAGTTCAGCTTCACAGTCAACAGGTTTAATTAACTTTCAGACTTTGGTTCAATTTGCATATAGGTAAAACTCAATAAAATGGGCCAGAGAATGACAGCTGAGCACCTGGAATACAAGCTGCAGATTTGATCCTTGCAGTCTTTGTAATGTAGGAAATTTATTCCAGTATTTGGAGATATTAAATTTCTGAGCTTAAAAATTGATTACTTATCTGCATAAGGGAATATTAAATTCAATATACCATCTGAAGGCCAGGGTTCTTAGCAGCTGTGAAAATCATTGTAATATGACCGCTCTCAGTTGATTATGTGAAATAAGTTTGTGGTCTTGGTCCAGTTCTTGGCTCATGACAGGGGTTTGGGTCACCAAACTACATGACAGCTCTGTGCCTCTTATCTGGTTTTCCATTTCAGTAGAGAAGAATGTATATGGAAAGTGAATTAAGGTACTTGTATCACAAGCTGGCACGACCAGTGAGTCAAGCGAGAGATATTAATCTCAACTCAACACAGGCTGCGTTTTCAAGGTCTAGGAAATTGACACAGTCGACACGTAGATTTCATCCAAATGATATGCTTAAGAGTGGAGATCCCAGTAGCAAGAATATTGGGGGTAACGGAGGAAGGGAAGGGGTTTGTGGAGCTCTGACCTGTATAATCTTCATGCTTTTGCTTCTGTCTTAAGTGATTACAGTGTTGAGGTCACTGGAAGAGCAGGAAGGAATAAAAAGAAGGGTAAAAGGAGATGGTTCCAGTCGTAAAAGTGGCACGAGAGGCATGACTTGGTTTACTGATGTAAAATTCCCTGAGTGCCTGAGTGACTGCTTCTTAAGAGAAATCTTAGAGATGTTTCTGAAAGGGATATTCTAAATGAAATCACCTAACTGTGAAGTGCTATAAATAGATTTTCTCTCCAGTTACTTCTTTAATCTTTTTGGCTTTGGCTTAGGTAAACTTATGTTTGAAGTTCCCATCTTCTGCATCACCTCTATGGGAGGTCTGGTCCTTAAAAATACGTGTGCTAAGGAGAAGACATATTTTTGTTGGCTTTTCCCTTTTTCATGAGGGTTTGTTCCTATTATCCTGCAAGTTCAGGATCTGTTCCCCCACTATATGAGGGACGAGTACATGGAAAATGTATGCTGACATAGTTCTACAAGGAGACCAGACTGCTGTTGCAAGGACTTCAATGTTGTGAGCCTGTTTATGGTACGGCCACAAATTAGAAATCTGGGAAAATGTGTATCATCTTTTACAAAGGCCTGTCCCTGGGCAGTATAACCTAGCCCTAAAGTAGAGGGGAAAAAAAGAATACCCAAAAGATGCTCAGCAACGTATCTTGAGTGATTTTTCTACCCTTCTCCAAACATCACAATATTTTAGTATTCACTTTAACACATAAGCCAACACTGTTTTTCTCCTCCAGACAAACTGAGCTCATTTTTTTTCCCAAGGTAAGGCCTTACAAGTCGCCTTGTTTTGATATTCTGTACCTAATAAATATCCCTATATGCTAATGACACAATCCTTCAACAGAAATGAACTACTGATGCATAAAAGGTTGTTACTGGCAGTACAGTGCCACTTACAGAAGCTCCTTCTCTTTTAAGAAGGCTCAATTACCTTTCTGAAACCACTGGGACATCACAAGGATAATGCTCCCTTTCAAGAAATCTCTCTCTTCAAGCTTCCTACTGATGGAAACCCTGTGTTGCTGAAAGGTGGCAATTAATCCTTAAACAAAGATATATTGCTTGTCATAGGTTCCTGCTGGTCTCCAGTTACACAAGAGCCATTTCTATCTGCTAAAATCTGACTTTCTTATGTTATTGTCTACTCCTGTCTCATAAACATCTGACATACATTTTCTTCCAAATAAGAATTTCTTTTTTCATTTTAGCATTATGGCAGCTCTAGGAGGTGTTTTTCATTTCATAGCAACATCCCTGTGGACAAAGAGCTAACAGTGAGACTAAATTCCCTAAAGCAATTTTCTTTGATATCCACACCCTTTCCTTGTTCTATTGGTACAATCAGAAGTTAGAGATGGATAAAAGCTACTTGGTTACAAGTTCATCTCCTGTCAGTGTAAAAGTTGTTCTCTATAGCTTATTTCCAGTGTTTTGACCAATCTGCTATTTCAAAGTTTTTTTTTTTGTAGCTATCTGTTAAGGGACAGAAGTTTCTCCTGTTATTCAGCCTGAATTTTCATTGTCCTTATTTCATCACCTTTTTCCCTCCCCGCCGCCCCTATTTCTATTTTCTTGCAGCTTGAAAGTAGAGAATCAAACACCATTAGTGTAGGAAAGAAGTCTTTCTGGAAAGAAGATAACTAACTGTGGAAGTCTGATGTAAAGTTTATAAAGTTTTGGGTTTTTTTTATCTTAAGTCACAACAAATTTCCTCCTAGGTATGAAACATAGAGACTGCTGGAAGAAAAGTGTGGACTTACCATCCTGTTCTACCTTTAATTGCTCTAAGGGTCTATGTCTGGCTGAGCAATGTGAGACAAATTAATCCTATAACTGTTGGCAACTGTTAGTTTTAGCAAAACTAGTGATATAGTATAAAAGAAAGAAGTAGAGGAGAAATGTAGACAATTCTGCTTGGTCCTTTCCCTGTCATTCAAGCAGTTAACAGCTGTCAAGCCCACATACAAGACAGGACAGGTTCTTATCATGTTGAAAGGGAATAAACATTGCTTCTGGAAAATAGAGTTGTAGGACATGCCCTCAGCCATGAACAAGTGGACTCCTTTCTTAAGGAGCAGAGCTGCCTTCCAAAAAGGTGGTCCTCCAGCCCAGGAGGGAATGGCAGACTGAAAAGAAAAGCCAAGCCTTGTGCATGGGCAGCTGTATTGTGGAAACATGGGAGGTAAGAAGAGGTTAACAAGTAGTGAGAGAGGAAGAAAGGAGAAATCAAAGTCCTTTGGCTTAGAGTTGCTAGCTCTGGTTGGTCTCCCACTTTTTTTTTTTTTTCAGATCTATTCATAGCAATTTATTTAACACTTCTGTTTGCTTTAAAACTGAAAGTACATCAAGGCTAAATATAAGCATATCTCCAGCTCTTTGTTCTCTCCTACAAAGGCTGTAGCTAAGATTCTTCACTACCTTGCACCTTGAGATGCTAATTACACATGTCAAATTAGATGTGGACTGCTACTACCAACATCAGAGGAGAGTTTTGTTTGATGTCTTACACCTTCTCTCTGCAGACTGAAATCACTGCCAGAGGTGCAAGACATACTAATACCTACCTAGCTACCCACCTGTTTATCTTGTCAGAAAGCTTTCTGATGAAAATATGGGAGCGAAACTGTGCACTTAGGATACAATTCTTACTTTTGACATGCTGCTTTTATAAAGTTAAGTAGATTAATAATGGCCTCAAGTTGTGCCAGGGGAGGTTTAGATTGGATACAGGGAAAAACTTCTTCACCCAAAGGGTAGCTGAGCATTGGAACAGGCTGCCCAGGGAGGTGGTGGAGTCACCTTCCCTGGTGGGATTTAACAGACAGGCAGACGAGGTGCTCAGGGACATGGTTTAGAGGTAGAATTGGATGATCTTAGAGGTCTTTTCCAACCACTAGAGTTATCTTCTATAACCATTTCTGTCCCATTCCATCTCTGAAGTGTTGTCAGATGCACCTGCAGTATTTGCCCAAGGGTAGTTTGCAAGCTTAGTTCAATAATAGTTGTGATATGCCTGTTTATTCTTGTGGTAGATGTGATAGAAAGACAAAATATTTTTATTTAAGGTAAACTTGACAACTATTTTCACTGATAAAAAAAAAAAATCCATAAAACCTCCCTTATGATCTATTTCCTTCAGTAACTAAACAGCTGCAACCATCTTGTTGCACTTCCATGACATGGCGTGTTAGCCAGTGTTCTGTGCTCTAGAGCAGATTTCAATCCCTTCTTGCTCTGCTGTTGTCCTTCCCTACATTTCTTTCCCCTGCTCGCTCTTCAATGTGCAGTCATGACCCCATCTCTGTGGAGACTCACTCATCGACCTGTTTATGGTGGTTAAGGGTAAGCACACTCAGGAACCTTGAGACTCTGGCTCATACATTCCTCTGAGAGGGACCTTTCTGCTCTTCTGCATAAATAATAACAAAGATAATCCTATAGAAGACATTTCCCCTCTGAACATAACCTGCAGCACTACAGAAGGGAGGATAGCAAAATATACCATTGTATCTGAAAAAAAAGGGACAAAACAACAAAACTATATGTCTTGATAAAACATCGGGGCCACCCGGGTGTGATGCATTTGCTGGGGACTGGCTGTAAGCCTTCAGGAAACATGTCTTGTAGTAAACAGGTTTCAAAGAGATGGTTGTTACAGAGCTGCCACAATTTCAACTTTGAGCAATGAATACTGTAAATGTAAATTGCCATTATAAAATGCAGTAATTGTGATTTCCAGGAGTTTTACTTTCCTATTTTATCCTGCTGTTTATTCCCAACCAAGAGCTGCAGCAATATAAAAATACATGGATTTGTTCAAATGCTCACTAATACACTGTTTAATTCAAATAGGTTTTAAATAGCTTCCTAAATTCTATTTCATTTTGTTATTTTTCGATTTATTACTGCTTTAGTTCATAAAACTGCTGGATTCCAAAATCTGAATTGCAGTCCTCTATTTTTCTCTGCTACAATAAGTTGTGTACAAGTATTCTTGATTACTTTCCTTTAGTTCCTCGTGAAATAATAAAGTAGCAGCTTTTTATGCTCTATTTAAATTTTGAGTGCTAGCCAAAATCCTTCTCTCCCTGTTTTAACATCCATTTAAAGTGAGTTTTCTAATCAGCTATGCCCTCCACATCATAAAGCCTCCCCTCACTATCTTTGCTGATAACTCCAGAGATTTTTCAGGCTGGGAAATTATTGGTCATGCTTCCCTGGTTATGCTTCCCCCAAGAATCTAGCCCTTAGGAAATTCAGGCTCTGAACTCCTATTACCTGATCTTGAGAAACATATAGATTTCATGAGCAGATGGCTACATGTAATTTTGAAGGTCAGCATTCAAGGAGGTTGGAAAACTTTAACTGAATTACTTACACGCTCTACAACTTTGTTTACCTTTGTTTCCATAAATTTATTTAATTGATTTTAAACTCATTTTCTTTCTGAATGGTCTCTCTTTTCAATAAAAGCTCTAAAAAGACAATATTCAATTTTAAATATGAGTATTAGTTTGAACCAAGACTTGATTTAAAAGGGGTTTCAATAACTAACTAGCCTGTGTGTTCAATAAAAAAAACATGAAAGAGGAGCACTGGAATAGGCTACTCGGAGATGTTGTGGAGTCTCCATCTCTGGAGATGTTCAAAACCCACCTGGATGCTCCTGTGCAACCTGGTGCAGGGAACCTGCTCTGGCAGGGGGTTTGGACTGGATGATCTCCTGAAGTCCCTTCCAACCCCCACCATTCTGGGATTCTGTGATTTGCATGCTTAAGACAAGACTGCAGAAACCAGACAAATACATACTAACATGCATGTGCACATATATGTATGTGCACACATCTGAAGCCAGTGAGCTCTTCCAGAAAAAATTGCACTTTTAACCATGGATGCTTCTGTACTGAGTAAAGCAAAACCCTTCTCAACCTTCTTGGAGCTCCTCATGATGCTGGTGTTGGCTTCTCCAGCAATGCTCAACAGAGACTCTGCTATGCAGTATCTCCAGTTCAAGTCCTATGAGGTAAATATAAGGCAAAGTGACTCTGGAAATCAGAACATGACTGTGATGGTTCAAAGGATGGAGGAAAAAAAATGTAGAACTCAAAGTAACCCCATTTCAAAACTGCTATATATCTGGAGAGGAATGTTCTCCCTCAATAGTCTTCTCTCATGACAAATTTCTGAGAAATTAAAAGACAACAAAAAAATTGAAAACTGAAATGCACCTCCACACATCCTATTCTTTGTTATATTCCCTAATCAGCAATGGACTGATGTTACAAATGAAAGACTTGGATTATAACTGAAAATAATCTCTGCAGAGAAACAGCAAACTGCGTTCAGATCCAAGAAACGGTGCTTAACTCTGGCTGTAAAATGAAAAGAGAGTCAACAGCAGAGAACTCATCATTGTGAGCTGGGTTATTATGCTCATATTTAACCAGTATCAAATGTTCAGATGCGAGATGTGATTTCTAAACATGTCCATAAGCCTGTGCTCTTAGAAATGGATTCGCTTTTTAGAAGACGCTACAATGTGTAAATCCCCACAAATACTCCATAGATCTTCTTGATCCCTCCTCTCTATTCTTATTATTGTTAGATATTAAGACCTTTTTTCATAAGATCTTTTTTTCTGTGTCTTCTGAGATATACCAGAGATGATTTTATGTTAAATATTATATCAGTTTTCATATTGTACTTGGTATTTGTGTTTTTTCTTGTATCCCAGGAGCAATATTTTTAAAAGAATGGCTCAAAAACTTGTCATCTGGTTCATACAATAAGGCTGAATAGATTTGAAGATACTTCTACTGATGCTTCTACTGATATTACTTTTTAGCAGCACTATTAACAATCTTCCTTGGTTCTACTACTTTCAAGGTCAGTTTGCTCCTTATTTAGAGAAACAAACTTTGTAAAACCCCTCTTAACAGACCAGTGACTTGGGATTTTGGTTGTTTTTCTCTCTGTTCCAGTACAGTTTTGCCTGAGCTTTATACTACATCCACTTGAGGATAAGAAATCTATTATAAGGCACGACAAGGACAAAAGCTTCTCTGGCTTGCATTGCGGAGAGAGGGTTAAAATGCTTTTTGTGCCATATGTTTTGCTGGAACTTGCAGTTCTCACCGATACTTTGTGGTCGCAGTCTTTCACTCTCACCTCTGCTGTCTAGTACAACTCTTTCTCTTGCTTCAGCTGGTTTCATCCTTTCCCTTTTGTCTTTTGTGTTGAAGGTAAGGTCAAAGAGCTGCCCCTTCGTGTGGGCTCCCAGAAGAACAGGAGATAGCTGATGTGAAAGCCCGCTCTGAGCCGTGTGAGGGACAGAGGACACCTGAAAGGGAAGTTCTAACGGGGAAAAAAGAAAGCAGGAAGGACCCAGAGGTTTAAGGCACAACCCTTTGGAAACAAGAGGTCAGATAAAGGTTTAAAATTGTATATAGTTTTCTTCTGGCTTTGATGGCAAGTTCCTTTAGAGCCCAGCTGGAAGAAAGGACTCAAAGTGATGGGAGGGTTTGCAAGAGCACTGATTTTTCTGCCTTACCATCAGTATCGTACACTTTACAATATCCAAAGTCTTTTACTTTGCTGTTCAAAAGTCTGTGGAGAGAAGAGTAAATTATAACCCTCAATGACAAATCGAGTGTATGTGTGTTAAAGTGCGCACACAGAAAATTAATTATAGCGACTTTAACTCCAAAGCTTTCCTTCTTCCTTCCTCCACCCAAAGAAAGACCTGGGTAACGTTGCCTATAACAGTTTGCAGCACTATTAGTTCTCACTTCATGTAGCTACATATTGTGTTTTGAACACAGGTCATACAACGTGGAGAGGTGACAATTTCTTTGAGCTGGGTACCTGAGATGGCTCCACAACAGACAGGGCTGAATGGACCATCGGGCATTTTGTTCAATCTTTATGAGTAATACAATGTACTCAGGTGAAACACATCAAATAGTCACTCCTCTTTTTATTTAAAAATTTCAAATCTATGGACTCTTTCCACAAAAGGGTCTGCTTTGACAATTTCTTGAGTTTTTTCTCCTTTTTTTTTTTGGCAGCACAGAGCACAGTTGCAAAAGAGCAACACTCTGACATTCTGCACAGAACTGCAATCTGATTTTTCTGGTTCCAAATTAATTTTGGTTTCAAATATGACCCAATAGAGATACAAATCTTACTTAAACTTGTCAAATCCTGGATAAAATATTTCAGTTGATACAGACTGACATTTTTAACCAAGATGTTTGATTTGTAAAAATGTTCTCAATTCCAGCTTTTTCTTCTGACCTGTGAAGGGAATAGTTTTAAATATGTCATTGTGTGTGTATACACATTGTATATTTAAGTGACCAGTGATTCTCTTGATCACTTTACACGTGCAATACATGACGTAACTAAATCATGTGGCTTTAATTGCTTATATTTTGTAAATGAAAGGCTAAGATTTTAAGTATTAATTTCAAATTATTAAAGCAGAGCATTGATATTACAAAATCCAGAAGTCTGACAAGTTTCCTGGAATTAGTTGAACAGACTCAAACCTTTTACATAGAAAACCCAAACCTGGAATTTGTGTTGCTACTTTATCCCTATTCCTGACCACTTTTTAAGTAAGAAATTATTTTTAAGTAGGAAAGAAATCCTTGGTTCAAGTGAGATGTCCCTAAATGCACAGGCAGCCCGATTGACTTCAAAGGGATTAAGACAAGGTTTTCACATTCAAGACCTGAATTGTAGTATTTTAATCTTTAATTACTTGGTCTTTTTAATCATCTGTGAGATGTCTGTGACGTTGGTCAGTCTCATTTAGAAAGCAGAGTAGATTGCATATCCTTATATTTCTAGAGAAGCCATGTTATGGGGACTTTGGTGATTTTGTATGTCGACCCATTGTGAGATGCTTTTTTATCACCCTATCCAAAATCTGAAATATTTTGCTGATAAAACTCACTTAGCCAGTATTTTTTTTTTAATTGCTTTCATGAGAACTGCTAAATAATAATTTATGTACAAAAGTTTTTTTAATATTCTTCTGAAGTATAACTACTTTTTTAAAAAATGAAAAACTGTTGAGAAAGATGCATTTTTATTTTTTTTTAGCCTTTCTACAAAAACATCTTGTATGATTTAAATCAGTCGCACCGAGGAAAAATCCAGCGTATCCAAGCAGACAGCTTGGTATGCTCTACAACAGATTATTCCAACCCACTGCAAATGTTTGTAATGAAAATGAGAACTGAACCTTAGCTACACTGGAGCAATACTGGAGGTGGTGATGCAAATATACTCTGGTAGATTATATCTTAAGTCAAGAAAACGGTATGCATACTGAAAAAAGTCATAAGAGTTATGCAGAATACGCCATTTCACTTCCACTAGCTGTAACATTATTGGTTTTGGACAATTTTTGAATGGAAATATGAGGGAAGCTGGGAACTCTTTGCTCTCCCTTGGGCTGGTGGAGGTGAGCAGAAGGCAGAATCAGGCTCAGCAGCTGTGGGGTAGGGTGGGACTGTACGTACATACCCAGGTTTTGTACAAAGTCAAAAAGTTCAGTTGGCAACTAGTAGAGAACTAATGTGATGTTTTTGGATAGTGCTACTCAAATTGTTGCTGTTAAATAAATTATTGGATGAATTGAGCTTTAAATGTACATATCACGTAAATTATTCATTATTCACAAGTGTTTGATGAACTGTTTATGGAAAAAAAAAACCCAAAACATTAACGTTAACTATGTAGGATGATTGACTCACCACCTGTGACAAAATTGTTATTTTTCCATGACTGAATAGCTAACCTTAAAAAATATTTACAGAGGCAGCTTAATCATGGAGGTGCTGAGCCCTATTATGCATAGATACTTTTGTTAAGACAACTCAAAATATTTATCCTAAGTAGAAACAATCAATCACTAATGGAAATAGAGTTATGGTAATCCTGCTTATTGAGTTCATGAGCTATTTGAACATGCTCACACTGAACAGCAGCTTGGAACTGAAATACAAACCTGGAGTTAATTAAAACATGGAACTGAACAGCACAAAAAAATTGCAAATAACCACAGCAAACTGGCTCTAAACAACATGTAGACCAAGAACTGATTGCTTTTGAAACAGTGCAAGTTACATGGAACTGTCTTAAACTTCATCAAACTACTGATCCTCAACTCAGTTCAGTTCTGCTGACTTGTCCTTCAAGCCTGAGGACTCAAAGTCTGAGGCTATGGAGGAGCCATCGATGCATTTTTGTCATGGCTGTGTGTTCTGCATTGAATTTGTAAGTTTTAACTGATGAGGAAGATCAATTGGTATAGCAGCACAGATCTAGAATACTGACCAGTGTCATGTGTTGAAAGGTATGTGTTCAGTCCTTCATCAGCCTGGGGAAAAGAAAATGTAAATCCATAACACAGTACCGTAAATCTTTAAGAAAACTTTATGTTATTAATATCTAAAAGGCCCCTAACCATGTGAATAAGCAGCAATGACCTGGTTATATAGAAAAACCTACTCAAGCTATTTTAATTGATTGTTCAGTCACCTGAAAATGATGCCCCTGGCTACAAAATGCAAATTTGCTTCACAATATTCTTGTTCATATGATGAGAAAAAGGTCTGGTGTACTTTGAATCTCAATAAGCTTGGCTCGAAAACCCTCTACTCTGCACACTTCAAGTTATATATACACATATGGTATATAGGTACAAAATATCTGTTTTAAATGTAGACATAACATCTATTTGTTTATATATCTATTTAATAATGTGGACTTGTAGAGAAATATAAAAAAAAAAATATAATCTAATTTTTTTCCAATAGGACAAACATGGACATTAGCCCAGGACAAGTACAATGGCGACCTTAGACAATACTTGCTGTTTACTACTGTGTGATGAGTACACAAAGACCTTTTTTTTAGTTCAGTAGATGTTTTCTAGTTAAAGAAGTGTATTTACAGACTGGGGCCATTATTGTTGAAGCAGTGAACTTTCTGTGCTAGTGAAATCATCTTAATTAGACCTGAACCTGAATGGCACCTTCTGGTGCTGGGAAAAAAAAAGAAAACAGAGATGAGAATGTTGATTCTCCATCCTTGGAGGCATTCAAAGCCAGGTTGAATGGGACCCTGGGCAGCCTGATCTAGTGGTTATGTCCACAGCAGGGGGGGTTGGAACTAGATGATCTTTAAGGTCCCTTCCAACCCAAACCATTCTATGAGAAGCAACAGACAACTTTGGCTTGTTTAAGCAGGTCATCCTTTATAAATACCACTGAGGTATTTATAGAGCTGTAGAATAAGTAATCTAAATGTTGATTCCTCTAACAAAATTAGAGCCACACTAATGGTGGTTGGAGGGGACCTCTGGAGAGCTGTGGTCCAGCCTCAGAACATGACCTAACTGGTAGTCTCTCAAAGTTTTCCCTTGTTGTATCTCTATGCCTTTACTCTGGGCAGTCCTGTGCACCTCTAGCAAAGTTAATGTTGCACTAACCGCTGGTCACAGGGTCTTCTGCACCTCCTGGATATCTCCATTGGTCTCCTTCATGATAGAAAATCTCTATCTAACAATCATTTGGCAAGAGCTTAAAAAATGTGAGCTGATAGTAGCAATATGACTCTTGCCACCATTTGTCCTCTAGATTGTCCCCTCAAATCCTGGAATATTGCTGCATATTGTAGTTCTCTGGTGTTTTCTCCAATCATATTTTAAGTTAGCTAAATTATAGGGTTGATACTTCTTCCCGAGAGACTATTCCACAACCTTATATGTCTCACTGTCAAGAAGATTTCTTCACATTGCTTTAAGCTATATCCCCTTAGGTTACCCTACATAATTTTTTCCTACTTCAGCTCATTCATCAAATATTTATATGTAGTTCATGTACCTATTTACTCCTTACTTAGCCAAATTTTAGATACTTAGCTCATCCTTCAGGTTTTAAGTGTTTTCCCTGAAGGTTTATTTTAGCTCAGATTTGATTGCTAGTGCAGAAGAAAGACTATTTTTTGCAGATTTATATTACCCTAAACATATCAGGGCATTATCTGTACTTATTTATACTTCATGCAGTGTCAGTGAATTCAGAAGTATTAAATAAGTACAGAAATTGGTCTGTTGGGCTTGCGTTGTACTTTGGACAGCATTTGGTAATCTGAAGTGACATCCAGCTGAAAAATAGCAAAGAGCAGTAAAGTAGAATACAGTGCCTTTGCAAAGGCATATTTCCTTCCTCATCATCTGATTATTGAAGAAGCAGAGATGTAATGTTGGTCTGTGGTGCAGAAATAAAGTGCATGTGTGTTTGTACATGTGTAGCTCTGTGTACGTGCATGTATGGACATAGAATTATAGAATTGTTTGGTTGGAAAAGAGCTTTGAGATCATTGAGTCCAACCATACCTGTCCTCTACGAAACCAGATCTCTGAGCACCTCAGCTACCCATCTTTTAAATATCTCCAGGGATGGTGATCCAACCACTTCCCTAGGCAGCCTGTTCCAGTGCCTGAGAACCCTTTCAGTGAAGAAATTTTTCCTGATATCCAATCTGAACCTCCTCTGGTGCAACTTGAAGCCATTTCCTCTTGTTCTATGGATGGTAAAGAGCAACAGAGTTGTTGCTGAGAGAATGCATTAAGCACAAAAAAGAAATGAATAATAATCTATGTTTTTCACACTGTTGTATTCATATTTTTGTGTTCCTTTTGCTGCAGTTAGGGAAATGCATAGGTTCTGCATTGTTTTCTTATATTATACGTGCTAAAAATGTTCTGTTGATGCATATCCCATATACTGAGCATGGCAGCCTGGTGTTGTGCTCCAGCCCTATTCAAAACCCATTAGAGGAAATCTTTCTTATTGACTTCAGCAGCAGGAGAGCTGCACATGGGGTTGGGCTGAGCAGTCCAACTTATTGAAGTTATTCACATCCTTGAACTGGTGGGACCCTGGTGTAGCTGTCTTGTGAAGGGAGCATGTACAGTTCTCAGGTCTAGTAATCTTGGGTTCGATTAGGGAAGTTAAAGTATTATTTCTTTGTAACTCTGCATATCTTAATTCTTGGTTATGAAGAAGTGTTTGGGGGCAGTGGTGTGTAGGCCATCTGCCAACATTGCCTGCAGTTGAATATGCTGCTGAAACCCCAGTCTGAGCCTCTCAGGATGAAGGGAAGAAACTTTTATCAATTATTTCTGATTCTAAATCAATGACTTTTTCAGGCATTTAGCAGTTTTAATATTTCCTCAAGAATATCTCATAGAAAGAGCTGGGAAGTGTATTATGGAGCATACATCATCTTAATTTACCAAGCAAGGGGAATAACCACAAATGCTACCTCATTGTTGCGTTTCTGCAACACTGTGTTTTCATTCCCCCATATGATAAATCATGTTTGGAAGACCTGGATAGAGCCCTACAGGTCCTGGTAGCCTCCAACCTGTGCTGGTAGCTTCCAAATGCTGCACCAACCTGAGACTTTTTAGTTTGTCACAATCTACAATATGCCAAAAACATCTACAATCCAGTAGCCACACCTCTGAGCACCTTATGCACAAATATAATTCCTTAATTAAATAACAAAGTGAATAAATATTTGGAAATTATATATATATATAAAAAAAGCACAGAGAATAAAATGAATTTTAAAGGACAGTTCTCATAAGAACTGTAAACATTTAGCAACTTTCCCCCCCTGTAGAAATAGTTCAAAACTATTGATAATCTCTAGGAGGTTAATTTGGTTAATTGGTCAGACGCTGGCCCAGATTGCCCAGAGAAGCTGTGGCTGCTCCTCCCTGGAAGTGTTCTCGGCCAGGTTGGATGAGGCTTTGAGCAACCTGGTCTAGTGGAAGGTGTCCCTGCTGATGGCAGGGGGGTTGGAACTGGATGATCTTTAAGGTCCCTTCCAACCCAAACCAGTCTGGGATTCTATGATTCTATGGTAGTTACTACAATGTGAATTTTCTCAGAGCAATGGGGGAAGAGGATGCTTGCACACCCATGTGCAGAAGGAGGCACTGAGGTGGTGTAAAGCACTAGTACAAACTACAGAATATAGAAATCTAGGGTCCTCATTGATAATCAGGTTCATAAGAGTATAAAATTCTCCCACACTGTGTAAAATCTTCCCCCCCTTTGCTTTATGAGGGGATTTTTATATATACTATGTTCCTTTTTACATTTTTATTTGATATGAGTCTACATTTTATGGACTTAGCTCAACCTGATCTTTCCCTGTCACAGCTGAACCATGTTAGTAGCTGCTCAAAGAGATTTTTTTTGGCAACAGATTTACTTAAATGTCATCACCTGAACCCTCACCCCTACACACCTGGGGAAGACCTGGGGGAATTTGTCTAGCTGTTCTTATGCTGCTAGGGTGGTGATGGTGGTCATTGAGCTCTCCAAAGAACTGGGGAAATGTACTGAATGAGGTGAGACACAAAGGCATTTCTGCAAGCTGCAATTTCTAAATGTGAATTTTGATTTTATTTTATTTTTTACTTTTTAGATATTTATTTATCTCTCCTCCAAGAGGTCCTGGCGAAAAATTTCTATCTACTTGGCACTGGACTGGAGAGAGACTGAAGGCAGGGTGTCCTGGTTTTTGGCTGAGACAGAGCTAGTTTTCTTCTTAGTAGCTAGAATAGCTGTGTTTTAGTTTCAGTGTGGGATTTGTTATGAGAAGAACATTGATAACATACCGATGTTTTCAGTTGTCACTGGAAGACAAAGGACTTTCCAGGTTCCCCGTGTTTTGCTCGTCTGCAAGCACAAATGACTAGAGGGGAATAGTAAAATTAGCAAACCTAAGTTATTGGCTCTGCTAATGGGATGTTCCATATCATATAACATTGTGTTGAGTATATTAATAAGGGGCTCTTGGGCTCTCTTTCTCTCTCTTCCAGGCTTTTGCTCTTCTGGGGCTGCAGTTTTGGTTTTGGGATTGTTGCTCCTCCAGGATTGTTATCTGGGAACAGGCTGGGCTTGGTTGGCAGGTGATGAACAATTGCCCTGTGCATCGCTCATTTGCATATTTTCTTATTACTATTATTATTGCCATTATTATTTTAAGTTTTGTTTTATTTCAGTTATTAAATTATTCTGAGTCTCCTTATCTTTACCCTTCTAATTCTCTCCCTTGTTCCCTGTAAGGGGGAGAGCGAGTGAGCGGCTGCTGGGTGTTTTGCGGCTGTCCAAGTTCAACCACCACACAGGGGTAGATGGAATACGGAAGGATACAGGGATTAGCAGTGTTTTGCTCATGTTTAAGTGGTACGAAGGAGGCTCAGAATTCCCTTGCCTGGATTATATACTTGCACAAAGAGGCTGTGCACCCTCCAGCTAGCCACACATGCCTCTCCTGGTACTGAGAGAAGGGGCTGTAGCACATTTTGAAAAATAAAAGTGGGAGCAGCTGGTGCTGATGGAAGGACTAAAAAGGTTTTTTGTCTGTACTGCACAAAGGCTGCTCTCTTTCCTGCTCTTGTTTTCAACTGCAGCATCACTACTTGCAGCATCACTTTGTATTAATTTCCATGGGGCTGGCAGAATTCAGACATCTACATCATGCCTATATTTATTTATTCCTTTTTGTAGTTGTTGCAACTTTTCATTGCTTCACTATTTTTCCCAGCTGTCTCTGTCTTGTTTTGCTGTGTGCTGCATTGTTGCTCCCTTTAGTTATACTCTTTTTCTTCTCTATTCAGTTCGTCCTGATGAAGGTGACATCACCTGCTGCTCTGTCACCATTGCACAGCTCACCTGGGCTGAGATGGGCAGAAATAAGGGAAGGAGAGGGAAGGGTGCAAAGCTTCTTGTGATACAGACACACCACCCCTGAAAGTTTGATTTTGAATATGGACAGTGCTTTTATTTATTGATTTATTTTCAAAACAGCAATTCCACTGCCAAGCTCATAGCTGACTCTGCAACTATTACCTTCATTTCACACAACTGGTAAATAAAAATGAGAAAAAGTTGTCAACATCATCAGTCTTGACCCATAGAAATTTTATTGCCACATCTAAAGAAAAAACAAGAGAGATGTTGACCCTTAAGATAAAAATTATGTGACTGTAATTTAATGAGTTAGTTTTTTCCCTATAGAAAAAGTTATTAAGGAGAAGGCACATTGTGGAGTTGAATATTCTCCAGGGGTGGAAAAGTAGACTTCAGATTAAATTATTTCCTCTATTTATTTAGAAGAGGACAAATGAAACCTACCATAGGACGTTGGCTACAAACAGTTTTCTTGGATATCTTCAGGAAAAAATGGAGCAAAGATAATAAAAAATTAAGTTAAAAAAGTTATATTTAGAGTTTAAAAATAACTCTTATTTTAGGGGAAACTGCACAAGAAAAAAGTATAAATAAGTCCATTTAAAAAATTTCTAAAGTAGTCATGGTAAATGTTCAAAGATTCAGAAATGGCTGAGCTGCTTTTATATACACAACTTTCAATTCAGCTTTTTCATGTGTTGGAGTTAAAAGTCTTAAAGTAGTTGCACTAGTACAAAGGCTTTTACACATCTTTAGATCAGTTCTCCACTTTTTGAGGTTTTGATCCCCTGTAAAACACTAGCTATAAATGAAAAAAAATATAGTCCTTTCACTTTTGAAAGGGGAAAGTAACGTTTAAAATGCTACGTTAAGCTTTTGAGCGTGGTATTTCTAAAAAGAAAGATAAATAAGAGAGTTGGGGGGAGTGGAAATAAGAGTGAAAGGTTTATAATGTCGGAGTGCAGGAAAGCTGAACATCCTCAATTTGGAGGAAAGGAATGACAATAAAGGAACAGGCTGCAAATCCATAAAGTGATTTCACAGGAAGGAGAGGAACTAATTGCTCTTCTCAGTCTTCAAGGTTAAATGAAGGACTTATGGGGCTAGGTAAGAAAACACAAACCAGGAAACCTTGATGCTTCCTGCTATACGGCCATGTTTTCAACTACTAAAAGTTTTGCTGAATAGCAATGCCATGGGTCAAATTGGTTTTTATGGATTGTATGGCTCAGACTGTCTAAAAAAACCCAAGTTTTAAACCCAAGTTTTAGCTGAAGTTACCAACCTTCAATAATAATTTTAGGTGAATTTATAATGAGTAGAAACTATTTTTTTAGGAGCAATAGTTGCACACGTTAAAACATTTTGATTGTGTGCATTAAAATTTTTTTTTAAGCTTCTTTCTCTTTAATTAAAGAAGGACAAGAAAATAGCAACTCTTTGGGGGGAAAGCAAGAACATATTTTTTCCATATTTTAAAAGTGTTTGGAAAGTTAAGAAGCAGCAATAAAGTAATAAAAGCAGAAAAAAATGTATTCCCTCTGCACCCCTTCTCTTCTTTATCTTTCTCAATTTTGGGATCCTTCAAAGCTTCCAGGGGAAGTGTATTGACAGTAAACGTGCTTTTCTTAGTTACCTTCAGTGCCTCAGTAGTAATCCATGGCCCCTGGGGATCTGCAAATCATGGATTAAAACCAGCTATCTAGACAATAAAAGCTGCAGGATAACCAATTTAAAAGTTACTCTGCAGAAATTATGATTACTGAGTCTTGCAGCCATATACATACGAATTGTCTCTTGACTTCGATGGAGTCAATTAAAGCCACTTAATTAGTGCAGTCAGTAATCATCTGCTAAAATTACCCACTTCCTTTTCCGTTATGATTTACTTATTTTAACACCATTTTAAAAATGACCCTGTGTAGGCAAATTTTGTTAAGCATTTTCTTTATTTTGCAGCTTGCTTTTTGCATTGAATGATTATTTTTAAATATTTGGTAAGCTTCTTAATATTTTAGACTTCTTACAGCAATGTAATTTCTTGTGCAGGTCTCTATTTTGCTACTTGCTTGTCGTTCTTGCTTTGATTCCTTGTTATCATTTATGCTTAAACCTTCTTCTGAACTCTGAGACACGTGCATCCTTTTTTCATTGGTGCTTTTTTTATTAAAAAAATAATAATTTATTAATCATAAAAGGCCAACAATCTTCCCTGATGGGAGATTGTTGTTTAAAGCACTGGACTCTTGGATTGCACTTGGATTTTGAAATAAATCTGTTCTTTCTTTCAAGCATTTCCTGTACGGGGAAAACTGATAATATTGCATTTAATATTTAACATATATGCTGGGGAAAAAAAGCAATGGAAGGAGCAAACCCTGTAAATCCTCATTGCCAGAGGGGCAATGGGCTTGTTACTGGGAGATTGGCCTCACAAAGTGTGGTAGGAAGGACCTTGAATCATACCAGGAAATGGAATCATAGTAATAAAGCTTTTTCGTTATTGATTCCTCTTAACTTCTACAAGCAACAAAACAATGTTTTCACACTTAGCAGGGATTCTGTTATTGTTCCCAATCTGAATGTTTATATCTAATGTGTCACCTGTACCATCCCCAAATGGGCAATTTTTCTCTGAGTAGGAAATGATTCTCCAGCACACAAAGCTCTCCTATCAGATGTGGCTCACATTTAGTTTCTGGAGTTGATTCTGTGATGACAAATCCCTTTCATTTTGATTTGCTTATATTTGTCAAACAAGTGGGAATCCAAAATATTGCAAGAATTAATTTCAAGCAAAGCATTTGTTTTGATAGTATTGAAAAAAAAAAAACAGGAGAAAGGAGAGATATTATCCTGTGACAATTTATCTTTTTATGCCTGAGAGGCATTGATTCACAGTAGAGGTATTTACAGCTCTTCACATGCAGCGTGTGCCTCAAAAATTGTTTACAAGAGCAAGAAACATCTGCCAAATTGACCTGCAAAATTCTGAGGGTTTGTTTTTTTTTTTTCAATAACAATTACTCCATATTCATGCACCCATGAAAGGATGGGGTGAGTGGAAGATGGCTTTGAACCACCTCTGCTTTCCTACTTTCTAGGTCCCTGTTGGTACCAAGATTAGTTTTACCTACTGGTTGTACAGTCCAGGAAATTACTGCAACACTCATGAGAGAATAAAATCACAATGAAGGGTGCAGCCCACGAGCATGAAGCCCTCACAGGAGAGGGAGTAGAAGGTGATGCAAAGATGTCCATACAGCCAAAGCATCTCTTTGTCTCTCTTTGCTGTGGGATGAGCCAAAGTACCTCCTGGGCACCTGAGCGGACATTGCTTCTGAGACACAAAATGGATAAGGATTGCTAAGAGTCTAACATGTATGTCCTTAAGAGATACATTAGTGATTTTATAGTGTGATTCCACCTCTGCCAACTAAACTTAAACCAGACTGGCAGGATTTATTTCTCCTCGGGAGGCTGGGGACACATTCTGGCTATGTGACATATCTTACTACTTTGCTGATAATTCAGAAACTCTTTTCTGTCTTGCTGAGCAGCCTGGAAGAGTGTCTTACTGTTCTGAATTGAAGCGAACCTCCTGCATTCTGTATTTTTTTAAAATTTTTTCTTAATTTTTTAGCTTTGTCTGGGTTGTTTTGTTTTTTCCCCCCCTCCCTCTTCTCCCTGCATAGATAATACAAGTGTTTGTCCTTTGCTGAAGAGTTTTGGGCCCCAGAGCTCTCATCACATTTAGTCTCAATTTATTCAAAGTGGAGACCCTTAAATCTGTCACATAAAAACCGCAGGAAATTGTCTTCAGTTGAAGAAATTATCTTCTCAGTTGTATGGGTGTATCCAGAGGAGGCAAACCGAAGTCAGTAAGATATCTCAGATTTATTTTGGCCTTAAAATTATAAGTCAAAATTTAAATTAATATTCATAGTATAAACGCAACGCAAATGAAATACGATTTAAATAAATATGCTCAATAAATATATTCTTTTGATTTTTTGAATATTTTTCAGATAGAGTAATGTAAAACCATATTGAATGTTCCTCTTATATTTCATTTGCTTTATCTATGCACGTGCGTGGCTTTGCCCTTGTGGGATATGTCTCCAGGTTTGAGTTCCATAAATGATCACAGCACAATCAGTGTACGTGTATTATATCCATGTGACAGCCTGAATTGTAAGAATTGGTGTGATACAGAGATCAATAACACATGTTGGAATGCGGTTATTAAATATAGCAGTGCCTCAGTAAATGAAAAACCACATCAACTTTCCATGAACCACTGTTTTTTAGAGGGGACAGTAAAGTCATAGATCAAGCTTTGACAAATTCTGCTACTGTTGAATTTTTTTTCCTAGCAGCTTCCACTGCACCTATTGGAGAGAAAGGAAAGTAATTCATGTTACAGAGAAAAAGTGATTTTAAATGAAGCAAAGGAACTCACAGCTCCAAATAGCAAAGTTTTAATTCAGAAGCAACTCTACTTAAATATAGGTGCATCATATATTTTAAAATGCATTCATTTCCACTTAGGAATAATTCCTGTTCTAGGGGGTGGATGAAAAAAACAAAAAACAAAAATTCTTTTTATATTGATGACCATCTGGAAAAACAAAAAATAAGTCCTGCTGTCTTTTTGCACACAAAGTGCTCATGGAATTGCGATTCTATGGATTTTTCTTTTCTCCACAAGAAGAAAATAAAATAGGAAAAGCTTTAAATTTCAGATTTTCAAAATACATTATAGTTCTCATCTTTTTGGCGACCTGTCCTCTTTTCATAATTGGTTTGCTAATTCAAAGTTATTAAATTTTTCAGGATTTTTTTTTGTTTGTTTTCTGATTGTTAAAAATGTTGAACCTGAACTCCAGCTTCCATGTTCTTTATTTCCATTAAGTTCAAATTTGAATGTCCTATTTGCTCCTCAAAAGCAATTGGTATTGCTTTGTAGATGAATTTTATGAGATCTTGTAATGGCAATTTTAATTGTGACTACTGTCAATTGGACTTAAATAAACAAGTGGAGCAACTTGGTTCGTTATATTTATGGACCAGATGACTTTTTTGGCTTTATTGATGGCAGTCATTATCAAAAGCATTTTAAAGTTAGGTTCCTTACTGTGCTAGTAAGTCCATATTAATAAGGAAGCCACTAAATTACCAGGTATAATAATCAGTGAAATAGTCTGTATTTGTGTTAAATTCTATTTGGAAAAAAAATATTGGTAATTTTTAAGACTAAAAAGATTTGTTACAGCAAGGGGAAAAAATTACACCAGTCATTTTCAACCAGGCACATGTTATTCCTGGGGAGTTTACAGGTTTTTGTGTTTTTTTTAAAGGACCTTGAAAACCCAGTGACAGACAATGTATTTGTATTCCTTGCAGAGCATTTCCACTGGATGATATCTGAATTGATGCTCACGAGTTAAGGAATGTTGAAAATCACCAAAGGTGAGTGCTTTTGGAAATTCTACTTTTTCTATAAAGATTTCATAACTAAATTTAATAAAAACAATAAGAAATGTTAACTTTTTTTTGTTTGACACTAGTATTTATTTGAAATAATTCAGCCTATTTTCACCATGCTCCAATTTTTTTTTATCCAAAGCAGGATGCCTTGATTATAACTCTTTCTGTCTATAGACATCAGGAGAGGTCAGATGTTTCTGTGAATGCATATTATAGAGCTTGTCGCTATTTGTAGGCATCTTCTCACTTACAGTAACTGCAGGATAAGCTGAAAACAATTTTTCCCTAAAGATTTGAATATAATATCTAGGTAAAAAGAAAATAGTGTAACGATAGGAGAAGGATATATGGCTTTTTAGTCAAACACTATATTAAGAAACAACCTAAAAGAGGAAAAAAAACAGAGAGGATGAGATATTAGAAAAGATGAGCAGAATACTTAGGGGGATAGTAGTAAATAATACTTAGGAATACTATTAAAGTATCTAGAAACATTTTCTGAGATATTGGTATATGCATATATAGTCCCTCATTCCCTGTGTATATATTCATGGCATGTCCCTATATATCCCCCTTATCTCTATTTCCTAGAGCTCCATTTTTTTTTTCCTGTACTTGTGACTGACAAGCAGAAGTAATATAATCTCCGAAGCTATAAAACATTACTTGACGGTTCAAGAAGTTGCTCCCAATACATCCCACTGAAGACAGCAGAGCTAGATTGCCAGCCTTTTTACTCACTTATCTTCCTTGCCTCCAAATGATGTGCAATCATTTTAATAAAAGCCAATGTGAAAGAGATTGGCTTTCAGCACATGTGCACTGTAGCCTAAAGCATCAGCAGAGAACTTTTTTTATCCAAGGATATTCATGCTTTTATTAGTTTTATATTAAAATTAAAAGTAATGCTTTCTTTTTAGAAATATGAACAAGAAATTTAGCCCCTGCCTCCATTGATGGGTCTTTATGGCCATGGGATGCTAACTTGATAGTTGATGATGTAACTCTAACTGACCTTTCCCCAGTAAGTTGAATATAACTATATTGAGAATGTCATTTATGGAAAAGACCAAGGAGCACAGGCTGGAATGGAGGCAAGAGGATGGAAATGAAAGCACTGCCAACCTCCTTCAGTGATGAACGCTCTTCAGAGCCCTCGGTGAGTGAGAACTGCTCAAGTCATTTGGTGTAGCTCCAAACCATGGCACTTACCTCTGTACCTTCCCTTGTTTTTATGAATTTGGCCCTTGAGTGTGATGTAGACTGAGGACTCACTCTTCTCTTCTCTGGCTGAGTGTGCTGTGCTCCCTGCTCCTCTGAAGGATCTGTTAGTGGTAAAGAGGAGTCTGTTTGCAGCTTCTCCTCATGGATGAAGAGCTCTGAGTAAATTCTCTCTCTGAGTAAATTCCTTGCACCAACCCTGTACTATGGGGACAGACCAGAGGACTACTGGCAGTCATCTACCAGATGAACACCTATGAAATTGATGAGCAGGTACAATTTCAGATCAACTGAACAAGCTCCAAAATTGTCTAAGCCTTCTTCTCTCTTGCCTTGCACATTAAACCCAAACAACCAAAGCCTGGAGTTGCACTCCAGTGTCAGTGCAGATGTTCATCTTCAGTAAGTGGAGGTGCATTGAAAATGGAGATAGCATGCCACCACCAAAGCCTCTTACTCAACTGTGGCCCTTCATGGCAATGGGGAGAAAGGAAGAATTTTATAATTAACTACGTTATCAAGCTGCTCCTCAGATTGCATTTCAAGTTTGTAGGGCTCATTTAAACCACTGTAATTTATTGCTGTGACTATTCTACCACTAGATGTGCAAAATTAAAACTTCTCTTAGGTCTGCATGGTGCCTTCCTACCCACTTACCAAAGGAAAAAGAAAGGAAACACGTTTAAAATGTAAACCTATTAAATGCAATAGCTGCATAGTCCCATGCCAGCTCAAAATGATCTCACATCATAGGATAATACATCCAAGACAGTACCTAATCTTAAATTTCTTATCTATGTCTGCAAAATTCAATGGTTTTATGCTGCAACATCCCATTTTAAGTGACGTAAATAGGACTTTGACTGGCCTGCTTATTTCTGCTCCTTCTCTGCTGCGTCACTGTGATGCTTTACAAGTGTTTCTAGGCTGCAACACAGCACCAAGTATTCTCTATATGAAGCAATTTCACTCAACACTTAAAATAATAAGCCTTTTTCTAGTGGTTTCCCCATTTTAGCAAACTGAGGTGCCCACATCTTCTCAAGTATCAGTGAGTTCAGTTAAAGGTTCTCATATCCCACCATCCATCAGCAAGGGCTATGGAAAATGTAATTATTTTTATATATCTCATTTGAAAGGTTGGCCATCAGTCATAGCTGTTTACGTGTCAAATACAACATCTGAAGTCCCCAAACTCCACCAAATAAGCACATGTAGTCAAAAAATACCTTTCAAAATGCGAAATATGCTACTAAGGTACCTCTAGATTATGTCAACAAATATAGTACAGAGGATAACTCTTCCTATGTAGTAAATGTATTATGTTATCAACCATGAAAAACTTTGGAACACGAGGTATTTGAAATCTCACTTGATAGAGATGCTTCTTGCTAAAGCAATTTCTCTCAAAGAAATGTGGATCTAATTTACCAACTATGATTTGAAAGAAGAAATATATATATTGATTTTCTTGTTTTTCCCACACAGGATAGATTTTACTCCAAAGCAGGGGAGGAGGACAAAAGTATTCAGTTGGTCTTCTATATTAATCCTTCATTGAAGGCTCTCTGTAATCAGAGATGTTCCCCTCCATAGATGCAACAACTCCATACATCACCAAATGGTTTCTTTTTAAACCCTGTATAATATTGTGTGTCATGAACCATCTCTTAATAAATCCTCACCATAGCCAAAGGCTTTGGTAGTGTCCAGTCATTTAGCTTCATTAAAGATTCATTGTAGAATTTCTTTTTAAAAGTAGAGGCTTTTAAAATGAACTACTAAGAAAGGAACATCTTGCCAAATGTTTCACCATAATTCTCCATATAGTAAATATGTTGTAAGACCCAGCAACCACTTTATTCACCTGTGTGACACATTAACATGAGAGGAAAATAGCAAACTTTGGTAGGGTGTCATGCAGTGAGGAGTCCTACCTTCAGGACCATTGAGACTTTGAATTGACAAAGGTGTTCATTAGAAGCAAAATGCAAATATTTGAAAGAAGCCATCAGTTAACACTTGTTCTGAATAATTTTTTCCTGCATTTTCCAGTTCTATTGATAACCAGAGAAGAGGACACGTTCAGAGTGGCTAGTCCCAAATTTGACTGTGTGAAACCACTTAAACTAAAAAGCACAAGCGTTTGTCACAAGTTCTGTGCTTCTCTCTGAAATTAAAAGAAGGAGCATAATTTAAAGTAAGATTTTTTTCTTTCATGATATTTTGAAGTACAATTCTCAAGCCTGAATTTTTAAGAAACTCTTCTGATCAGATATCATTCGGGGCAAGGTGATGCTCAGCTTTGTCCTTGTAATCTGTTATTTTAACTATGGTACTTTGGAGTCTCTCAAGCTTTCCATTGTCACCAAGTCCAAGGAAGATATGAAAAAGCTGGATAGGAATGACAGGGAGATTAATGGACCAAGAAACCCATGGGAAATCTAGAGATGTTTTACTTCAAGGGCTTAACACACATTTTTGTACCTAGCCTCATGGAAGGAGCTGGTGTTGTCCACCTTAGGTCATGGGGTTTTCTTTGTAATAATGTACTAATGAGAAGGAAAAAAAAAAATATGGAAGTGTTAAACTTAATAGCTCATGTGTACAACAAATCCCTTGGTATTTATTATTTTTCTTGACTGTAAATTTGTTTATGATACTATTGTTTCTTCCTCTTGCAAAGTCTACCGTTCTTGGTGTAGTTCAGTGCTAAAAAAAAAAAAGAAACAACATCTTCAGCTTTTTTCCTGGGAAATTTTCTTTCAAGTTTGAGTATTCTTCCTCAGACCATGTCTGTTATTCCAGAGAGATAAATCATTTTGCTATTGTTAACCTTTGATATTTAAGTCTCAACTTTGATATGCACACAAAGAGTGGCTTTGTTTGAAAGCAACAATACGCGAGCAGAATACTTACATTATCAATTGAAATCAAAATGTATTTTTTTTTTTATATTCCAACGCCATGCTAAAGAAAAATCAGTGGCTTTGTTTGAAAGCAACAATACGCGAGTAGAATATTTACATTATCAATTGAAATCAAAATTTATTTTTTTATATTCCAACTCCATGCTGTGTTCCACAGCTAAAGAAAAATACTCTTTTTCAGTGTTTTGCAGATGCCAGTGAAGCCAGAATCACTCTCTATATTTTCAGCTGCAATTTCTGTACATCCCTCTGTGTTACAGGTCAGATAAATGCGCGCTCATGGGCTGTTTCCATGCCGCTTTAGTCATTGTGGGGTTTTTTTACTATATTTTGATTCTATAATATGGTATATGAAGCAAAATCAATAATGCTTTCTTTTAAGGTTAAGAGCACAGCTGAATAAATAATTCATAAGTCATTTGATCAATGTGACTTCAGAAAATATCCACCAGCAGAGAACAATTTTCTCAGATATACCCGTTATTTGAAATTATCTGACTATTGTCTTGGGTAAAACTTTAAGTCCTTATATTGACCAGAACTAATTTTAAATAACCACTTGCTATTTGTACTCTGCTATTTATTTGTGACCTGCCAGCTCTGAGTCACCTTGTGCTTCCTGGCTGATTGGATCAGCAGCACAGCTCTTCCCTTGCAAATACTTGATGAACAAGCATGAATAAGGCTTAAAAAAAAGGAAAAGAAAATAGTTCTTGGTTCTGGTTGCAGGAGGAAAGCAAAACAAGTTAAAACTTGGCTAAAGTGAGCAGATTTCAACAAGAAATTTGGCACTATTCATCCAGCTCTGGATGGGGTGGCATAAATTATGAACAGCACATATAATTACATCCCTATATTAATCTTGCTCTTGATGGATTGCTGCTCAAAGCTGGAGTTTCCTAAGATGTAACATGATTTTTGTGGAAAAACAGGAAAACATGGATTCCCATTAAACAGTGTTGGCTAAAGCAGCAGGGCAAAGACACATGAGCTTCAGACCAACCTCAAAGGTAGGTTTGAGAGACTCTAACAGGACTTGTTTCCAATTCCTACCTCTGATTGTCCCCATAATAGTATTACTTGGGGCTAATTCCTGCCGCACTCGTGGACAGACTGGACCTGTTTGGAAGACATGGGGCTTCCTACACCTCCTGATAAAGCAAATGAGCTCATGTAGGGACCTGATATTTCATTGAGCTAGGGTGCTCCAAAGCACGCAGAACCAGCGCTGCTCATAACACGATTCAAAGCAAGAACCAAGGAGTATTTTGCATTTCAGACAGATTGTCAGCTGACGCT